>NW_008618279.1:0-6032 GCF_000691845.1 Merops nubicus
ACTTCCAGGAAATTCCCAGTCTTTGAGAGCTAGGAGATATGGGCATGTTCATTCACTAAAGTCAGCCCAAACCAAAAATATTGATGTAGCATCATTGAGTGGTTCCTAGACCATCAAACTTGGGTTTTTTCTACTCGTGCATGTATAGAAAGGAAGCAAGATCAAGTAGTCATATGAGGATTTGCAGTTGGGTGTAGCCTTGAGTCTCCTGCATAGAAGATGAGCTGTCTCAGAAATCATCTGAAGGAACCTGTGTAAAGCCCTTATCTACATCCCTGTGCAGGTCAACCCTTTTCAAAAGGTATTTGACTTTGTCTCATACAGACTGTAAATTGACTATTTCTCAATTTTGAAATATTGCTTGAAATAGGGATATGAATGAGTAGAATGTTTAAAGGGCTGATTTCTAGAAGCTCTCATGACACTTGGAAACACAGAATTATAGAATGCTTTGGGTTGGAAAGGATCTTTAAAGGTCACCTAGTCCAAAACTCATGAAGTAAGCAGGGACATCTTTAGATCAGGTTGCTCAGAGCCCCATCCAACCTGACCTTGAACATCTCCAGGGATGGGGCCTTCATCACCTCTCTGGGCAGCCTGTTTCAGGTTGCTCAGAGCCCCATCCAACCTGACCTTGAACATCTCCAGGGATGGGGCCTTCATCACTTCTCTGGGTAGCCTGTTTCAGTGTTTCACCATCCTCATGGTAAAGAACTTCCTCCTAATGTCTAATCTAGATCTACCCTGTTCTAGGTTAAAACCATTACCCTTTGTTCTATTGCTAAGTGTCCTTGTAAACTGTCCTTCCCCAGCTTTCCTGTAGGTCTCTTTCAGGTACTGGAAGGCTGCCATAAGGTCTCTCCAGAGTCTTCTCCCGTTTCAGGTACTGGAAGGCTGCCATAAGGTCTCCCCAGAGTCTTCTCCAGGCTGAACAATCCCAGCTCTCTCATCCTCCCATCCTCATAGGAAAGATGTTCTAACCCTCTCCTTATCTTGATGGTCCTCTTCTGGACCTGTTTCAACACGTCCATGTCACTTCTGTGCTGAGGGCTCCAGAGCTGGACACAGGACTCCAGGTTAGGTCTCACAAGAGCTGAGTGGAGAGGCAGAATCACCTCTCTCCATCTGCTGGCCACGCTTCTTTTGATGCAGCCCAGGATGTTATTTGCCTTCTGGGCTGTGAGTGCATTTTGTTGGCCCATGTCCAGCTTTTTTCCACCTGTACCCTCAAGTCCTTTTCTGCAGGGCTGCTCTCTATCACATTGTCCCCCAGCCTGTATTGATAAGGAGGATTGCACCTACCCAGGTGCTGGACCTTGCAGTTGGCCTTGTTGAACCTCATGAGGGTCACATGCGCCCACTTCTCAAGCTTGTGCAGGTCCCTCTAGATGACATCCCATCCCTCTGGCATGTTGACTGCACCACTCAGCTTGGTATCATCCACAAACTTGCTGAGGGTGCACTTGATTCCACTGTCTATATCATTGATGAAGACACTAAACAGTACTGGTCCCAGCACAGATCCCTGAGAGACACCACTTGTCACCCATCTCCATCTAGACGTTGAGCCATTGACCACTATCCTCTGGATGCAACCATCCAACCAATTCTTTATCCACTGAACAATGCACCCATCAAATCTGTAACTTTCCAACACAGAGAAGTATGTTGTGGGGGACTGTGCCAAAGGCCTTGCAAAAGTCCAAGTAGATGACATCCATTGCTCTTCCCTTGTCCACTGACATAGTCACTCCATTGTAGAAAGCCACAAGGTTGGTCAGGCAGGACTTGCCCTTAAAGCTATGCTGTCCATGTTGAATCACCTCCCTGTCCTCCACGTGCCTTAGTATAGCTTCTAGGAGGATCTGTTCCATGATCTTCCCAGGCAGACATGAGGCTGAGAGGTTGGTAGTTCCTAGAGTCCTCCTTTCTAACCTTTTCAAAAATGGCTATGTTTCTCTTCTTCCATTCACCAGGGCTGCCAGGACTTTTCAAATGTCATGGAGAGTGGCTTTCCAACTCCAGCAGCCAATTCCCTCTGCCAGCTCTGTTGTGCTCCCTTGTCCCTGAGGACCGTTTCCCAGGGGGTCTTCTTGACTAACTCCTTAAAGGGCTGGAAGCTCATTTTCCTGAAATTCAGGGTGCTCAAAATGCTCCTCATCTGACTAATATCCCTTAGGACTGTGAACTCCACCAGGATATGATCACTGCAGCCCAGGCTGCCTCTGACCTTGACATCCCTGATGAACTTGCTTGCACTGGTGACCATCAGGTCCAGCATTGCATCCCTTTGGATAGGGCTGTCTATTTTCTGGCTGAAGAAGTTCTCATTGAGACACTCCAGGAATCTTCTGGATGTCCTACAGCTCGCCATGTTCCCTCTCCATCAGATGTTGGAGTGGTTGATATCTCCCAGCAGGATGAGAGCCTGTAAGTGCAGTGCCTCCTGGAGCTGGAGCAAGAAGGTTTCATCAGTAGGCTTCCCATGATCAGGCAGCCTGTGGTAGACATCAACCACAATAAGCTCTCAACTTGCTCTTGGCTGTTCTTTAGGGACATCTCTTCATACTCTACCCACTTCTTAATAACTTTATATATATATATAGTGGTTAATTATACCTAAATTGTGGATAAAGAAGTATTTATCCCATCTGATTGCATTTCAGCATGGGTTTTGGTCCTTTTTTTTCAGTACCTGGTCATAGCTGGGATGCTCTGATGTCAGCTAGGATTCAGTGCTGAGATTAGAGATCTGAGCTGTTTGACCATGCAGATTATAATAAAGACTTCAAAGATTTTTATTCTAGGTAACAGTAATTTTTAAAAATAGTTTATTATGAAAATCTAGGGGTTTAGCACTGGTAAAATTATGCAGAGTACACCAAATATTTTGAAGCAGATATCAAAGCAAAAGGGTTTTCCAGCTAACAGAGTTACTGAGTGATACATTTCAGGAAGATTCTTTTGTTTGACACCAGTTGTTCACCTTCTTAATTTTATGTTGTAAGTCTTGCATGTTTTAGTTAGTGGTGCATTGAAAGAGGAACATATGTCAGTTTTTACACCATGATCTCATTTGGATATGCTCCAGCAAATAATCTAATTTTAGGTGGACTTTCCATGTCTTTCTTAAAGTATTTTTTTTTAAAATCTTCTTAAAGACACCACTGGCAACATAACCTCAGGAAAACTTTTAGAAAAAAAAAATAATTCCTAAGTTCTTAACTAAATCAATTCTTCCTTAATTTTCTTTCTCTTATTTTTCCCTTGTTTCAACTTTCCAGCTCTAATGAAGAGCTATGAATCTGGTGTCCCTAAGAGGAGCTTTTATCACTATATTTTGACTACAAAATTCTCCTGTCACTTAACCATGAATTTTTAATTTATTCCTGTATTTTCACTATTTTTCATGATTTGCTACTAAACCAAGCCATCTTCTCCTCATGATAGTATTTTTCTACCTAAATATTTCCATCCTTTCCAGCAGCATTAATCATGATTAAGTAATTTCTGCAAGACAGCAAATCTTTCAGCCACAATAAGCTCAAGTACTCTGTGTTGGCAAAACATGAGGGGCTTTTACTCCCCAAAAAACTCATCAAAGTGATGTCCCTTATATAATCATAGAATCAATTTGGTTGGAAAAGACCCTTATGATCATCAAGTCTAGCCATTAACCCTACTCTGCCATAGTCTACCAAATCCTCCTCTGAGCCATATCCTGAGGTACCACATCTACATGGCTTTTAAACACTTGCCATAGTCTACCAAATCTTCCTCTGAGCCATATCTTGAAGTACCACATCTACATGGCTTTTAAACACATCCAGAGGTGGTGACTCAGCCACCTGCTTAGGCATCATGTTGCAATACCTGACAACCCTTTCAGTGAAAAAGTTCTTCTCAGTTCCCTCAGCTGCTCCTCAGAAGACTTGTTTTCTAGGCCCTTCATCAGCTTAGTTGTTGTTCTTTGGACCCACTCCAGCACCTCAATATTTTTCTTGTATTGAAGTGCCCAAAACTGAACATGGTATTCAAAGTGTGGCCTCACCAAGGCTGAGTACAGGTGGACAATCATCTCCCTGGTTCTTCTTGCCACACTATTTCTAATACAAAGAAGGTTGCCAGTGGCCTTCTTGGCCATCTGGGTGCACTGCTTTGGATGAACATACTACCCATATCTGATGTTTGGTTTTGACTTTGTCCCCAAGCAATCTGATCTTTGGAAAAGGTTTCTGATATCATCATAGAAGTTAGCCAAATTCAGGTCTGCTGTTCTGCTCAGTCCTTGATCTCCTCAATATTTCCTTCTTGTACTTGGAGGCTCCTACCAAGACCAAGCACTTGCTTAGATTGTGAAGGCAGCATTGCAACAAGGCAGAATCAGACCAAGAATGCTGAATGTTTTTGTCCTTAGGATGTTGACTGTTGTCCCTTCTTTTTCTGGGATGCTACTCATCGTGTCTTGCTCTCAAGGACAGTATTTCATTTTGATTTGTGTGGAAGAGCAAGGAAATGGAGATGGAAGTGATCAGCTGCTGAATTGTGCGTCCTTTACCTTTTATTAGAGGTGTTAGTTCACATCTTCATGAAGGATGTATTATGTGATCACAGAAATAGATTTACCTCTTTTTAAATGACTTTTATCCATTTCCTCTTGCTATAAAGTATGAATTATTGACAAACCTTAGGCCTTCTGTCACACCTACCACTCTGGTTTAATAGGGCTCTCCTACATGCCCTCGTTACCATGGTGATCCATTTCACAAGTACAGTGTATTATATACTGTAATCAGTGACATATGCTCAAGGCAGCCCCAAAATCATCACACTGGCAAGCAATAACTTTGAGTTCTTGTCTTAGGCAAAGTTTTTGGAGGGCATAAGGCAAGCAAAGGGTTGACACGAATGGCAGAGGTGCCCATGAGATAATCCCCACGATGCTCACAATTTGAAAATGCATCATGGGATAAAGGATTTGCCTAAAAGTGGGTAAAATATTGAATGTTTGCAGCAGAGAGACAGATTTCTCAGATACAAGTTATCAGATTTTATTGACTTTTTAAGTTAAAAATAAACAAAAAACCTATGTCTTGTGCTGGTTTCCTTCTGGCTTGTAAGTAGGAAGTTGACAGGAAACATGATGATGTCTTAAATGCATGAGATCTCAGACATTTGTGTGCAGCAACATGAAATGAAAAGTCAGGATGTTTTCAGAGTGAAAAAAAAGCAGGAAACTTTGCGTTAGCTCTTTCCTTAAAATAACAACTTCTCTTCTGTATTTGTGTGCAGAACTGCCAGGGTAATTAAAAAACTATAAAAGAAAATAAAAATCTCTGCCCTGGGAATTGAACCTTCAGTGTTTTCCTGTGTGAGTTAATGAAGTGGTGCTGCTGCTTATGAAGCTAATGCACAACTGTCCATCTAAAAAGGATTTGCAATCACAGGTATATTAACACATATTAATTGTGATACAAACCAAAAATTAAGTAAAGCTACATTTATTCGCTGGTTATTAATGTTGAGAATGACACATGCATTATTACCACGTGATAAAGTGAAATGATATAAATATCTAAATTAGTATTTGACCATTTGACAGGAGCTTCTAGAAAGTGTCAAGAGAAATGCATCCAGGTGTAACTCAATTCTACCTGTGTTAAAACACAACTGTCAGGGGATCTTTTAGAAGAGCCTTACTGCTAATGTCATGCTGAAGAAAATGTAGAAGTTGGCTAAAATTTTTCTATTTTTACTTCAAAATGGGGAGTATAAAAGTGAGAAATAAGCGCGGTCTTAATGTAAAACCACTTTTCTCACAAATTAATGAAACTGAAGAGCAGGCACCCGGCTCCCCTGATGCTCAGTTGGGCATGCTCAGTAATGAACCACTGACCCTGTTTTCAGCATGCACAGAAACACTGGCAACAAAATGGTCAGAGCTGGCCAAGTCTGTTATCAATAATGTAGAGAAAATATTGAGTGTCCAGGGAAGTCTTGGTGGACCTTGAATTTTCTAGCAGTGGTAATTT
>NW_008618279.1:6224-6802 GCF_000691845.1 Merops nubicus
CTGCCCAGAGCCTCCTGCAGCCTTGCCTTAAAGACCCCCATGGGTGGGGCCTCAACCACCTCCCTGGGCAACCCACTCCAGGGTCTCACCACTCTCCTGGGGAAGAACTTCTTCCTCACATCCAGCCTGAATCTGCCCACTGCCAGCTTTGCCCCATTCCCCCTGGTCCTGTTGTTACTCGATATCCTAAAAAGTCCCTCCCCAGCTTTCTTGTAGGTCCCCCTAAGATCCTGGAAGGCCACAATAAGGTCCCCTGGGAGCCTTCTCTTCTCCAGACTGAACAGCCCCAACTCTCTCAGTCTGTCCTCACAGCAGAGCTGCTCCAGCCCTCGGATCATTCTCGTGGCCCTTCTCTGGACACGCTCCAGCAGGTCCTGGCTGCTAACTGTCTTCTGCTGCCAGCATGTGAATGAAGTAGACATCAGTGTCTCCTGTTCATGTCAGCTTGTGATGTTTATCTAGCAAGCAGGAGTAACCTTAAAAATAACTCTTGGGAAGAAGTCTAACACTAACTTTGTTCTGTCTTTAACCTCAAGAAGACTGTTGACAGCAAGAGACTTTTTAATAACTTATTTTTT
>NW_008618280.1:0-20761 GCF_000691845.1 Merops nubicus
TAATATAAGAATAATTAGTTATTAATGTGAAAAACAAAGTGAACAACCCAAAACCAGAAACGGCTGGTTAATGACTGTATATAACAGTATTTTTTTTTTTTTTTTAAGGTTTGGAAGGTTGCGAAACTAATCAACGTATGAATGGTTTCATTAGCACCTATTTCCCCCCGGGGATTCTTTCAAGTATGAAGAAGTCTTTTTCACGTATTGTTTTGCATAGTTGCCTGTGTGGCAAAACAAGTTCTGTAGGGTGCTTTAAGCCTGCAGGTAGGCCCTTCACAAGCTAATAGCTTGGTATTGTCGTGTAATAACATCTAATCACTTTGGGATGGAGGAGGCGCCTGGTTTGTTTGCAGGCCATTGCTTCCATGTCACTCCAACAGTCCTGACCATTTCACCTGGTCAGAGTGCGGAGCAAATAGCTACAAAAATCGCCTCACGGTACCCGCAGGTTACTGCTTAGCCTCTCTAGGTGCATCCAGAGTGCTTCAGGGCACACGTGCTCTACGTTTAATGAGCATTCTCAGTGCTTTAGGAAAAAAGTGATAATACAGTTTGAGAAGTTGGTGGAAATTTGGCAAGCTAATATTTAAAAAGTGAGCTTCTGAATGTTAAGTTTCCAGTTTTGTTCAGAATACTAGTATACTGTACAGGAAAGGGATTTTTTTTTTCCTCTGTAAGATCATAAGATGTATTGGTACCGTGTAAACTGCAAAAATACCAGTTTGCTTACAAATACTTTTGTAGCCTAAGGATTACATGTCTGTCAGACACAGAAAAATGTCTTACTTCAGATTTAGATTGTTCAAAGAGAAGTTGTTATTAAAATAGAGCTTTGGTTCTGGTTTTTACACGTGCAGTCCCGGTGAAGACAGAGAGTTGACTGTGAGTGTAAGGGCTGCAAGTCTTAATACTTATATTGGTGATCATTATCTCCGTGAGCCCTAATTTAAGTGATATATATACTCAGTTTTGAGTTTTTCACTAAAATCTGCTGAGAAAGTGTAAGATTTAAGGTATAATTACAGTAAACGTGGGTGTTTTCTCTCCCAGTGGCCAGCTGCACAACCTTGTGACAATTGTTTTGCTGTCAACAGCACTGGAATTATTGTAATTGTTTCACAGTTTAGAAGGATCCCTCTGGGAAGTCTCACGTTGATCTGAAACAAAGACTGTCCATAAATTCTCAGGATTACTTTAGAAAAAACGTAACCTGCAATAGTCAGAAATCTTACAATGAGACCTCATGGGATGGCTCAGCAAGTCTAACAGCTTGATGCTGCTGTGCTTGGCTTCCCAAAATTCCTAAAAGTTGTTTGCTAATCTGTCAGAAATTATAATGTAATTCTCTTTTACTTGGTTACCTTTCCTCAGTGAGCAAAATCATGTGGCCTGGGCTGGAAAAGTGGTGAGTGGGCTGGAGCAACCTGGCAGGTGAGCTCATGTGTCTCATAAATTTTCATGCTTCCTAGTACTATCCAGGCCTCAGGCCCCGCCATGTGAGAACATGAAACAGCAGTGATGAGGAAATTACTTTAAACTGGTATTGCTACTTGAAACTTTGTTTCTTAGCACCACAGTTTTTGACTTGGATGGATATTAAAGCATCTGTGACCTATAAATAGGTGCTCGTGGCTTCTGAAATGCTATGTCTAGCTATGAATCCAAGCATAGTCTCCTCGTGCTTTTGTTTATGATATATGTGTCCCAAGAGGACTTAAGGATATTATTATTTTTTTTTTTAGAATAAATAAATATTTTTCTGGTTAATTTGTAGTTCTAATTCTCCACTGTTATTTGTTTGCACCTGCCTGCATCTTGATGTTATTTAAAAATTTTAAAAGCTTCTCCCTCTTCAGGAGGTCAAGTCATTGATGGCAATATTCCATACTGTTTTACCCAGGCTTGCTGAAGTCCATTTACCCTGAAGTTTTCACAGGGAGTTACCAGTAGTTACTCTTGTGGAATTGATTCAATTATTTTTGCTCCCCATGTACAGTGCCATATTTATACAATAAAAAAATTATTTGTATCATTTGCAGACAGAGCTGCAACTTAGCTTTTTCCAGCTCTTTGTTGGAGCTCAGTGCCAAGAGAATATGGAAGAGACTTTGTAGGAGAGGAAAGAAGCTTTGGAAGACTCTCAGGACAGAGGCAGCTGCTGGAGTAATCTCTGTCCTGTGTTTAGTGCTCATTGCCCCGTGAGTCGGTTTCAATGGCAGAAGGTTGCACACTGTGTATGTAGAACAGCATGGTAGTTCTCATGAAGGGTCGACTTAATCTTAACATGAAAATAGATGACACTTAGTCTCCCCTCTATTCTTAATACATGATTTTTTCTTGTGACTGGCTGGCTGACTTCCCTTCTCCCACCCTCTCTCCAGTTTTCTTTTATCCTGGGAGAAAGTGACCATCTCTTAGTAGCAAAAACTTCCTTTTCTTGATCTATTTTGGTATCACCAATTAGTCTTCATTTCACAAACATTTAAGTTGGTGTAAGCTAGGACTACCACTGTTAGAAAGCTTCTGAGCTGCTCCCGGATACTTATTTCTGCTGTTGGATCAGCCCAGATATTTGTGGGAGTAGCAGGTGAGGTGGCTGAGGGAGCTGCTGTGGCTGGCTGGCTGTTTGTGTGCTGCCCAGCTGAACATCAGAGACACGTCAGTGGTTTTGGAGCTGCATTTGACTCGATTCAGGCAGATGTGTATTTGATGAATTTTTCTTAAAACAGCATGATGCAGAGAGGCATGGCACTGGGACTTCTTCCAGTGTACACTGATTGCACATCAGCATCTCCGTGTCAGCTTTGTATGGAGTCTCAGCATTAAGCTCACTGTGTTGAGCAGGCTTCTGTCACTGAGGGATGCTGTTCCTCAGTTGAGTTTGTATATTTAATGTGGCCAATTTCTCTACAGGTGGTGACATGCTGGAACATACTAGCCCCCCATAACTTTAATTTTTCCTACTTGTGATGATCCTTAGATTTTAAAATCTCAAAGGATAGAAGAAGGCTGTGTTGGATTTTAGTTAGTGGGGTGTGGACCAATTGTTAACTAAATATTAGTCTACAAAGTGTGTGTGTGTATATACACATAAAAATATAGAAGGAATACATTGCTCCTTTTTTTTTTTTTTTTTTCTGTGAAGTTAATTCTTCTCAGATATGACTTGTGTGTTTGGTATTTCTTGCTGGAAGATTGCACCCGACCAAAAGGTAGATTATGGATCTTTGTTCTAATCCCTTCATGCTCAGAAACCAGTCTAGAGACTGCAATTTTTGTTGCTGTCTCTTTATGTTTTCAGTAGGAAGTGAGTCACTCTAGAGCTGTTACAGATCATACAATTTACAGACTTCCTCATAGAATTAGAGAATTTTGTAGGGTGGAAAATACCCTTAAGACAGAGTCCAGCCTTTAACCTACCACTGCCAAGTCATTCTACCTCTAAACTATGTCCCTAAGCAATAGATCTACACATCTTTTAAATACCTACAGGGATGGTGAATCAGCCACTTCCCTGGGCAACCTGTTCAATGCTTTACAGTCCTTTCCATGCAGAAATTCTCCAACCTAAACCTCCTGTGGTGCAACGTACTGAGGGTGCACTTCTCCAGACCATTGATAAAAAGTTTAAATAGAACTGTCCCAAACAGTGGGCCCTGGGGACCACCACTTGTGACTGACCACCAACAGGATTTAACTCCATTCACCACAATTCTCTAGGCTTGTCCATCCAGCCAGTTTTTAATGTAGTAAATAGTACACCCATCCAAGACATGAACGGACAGTTTCTCCAGGAGGATGCTGTGGAAAACGGTGTCAAGGCCTTTACCAAAATCGAGGGAAACAACATCCATGGCAATTCAGCACCACTCTTTGAGCCCAGCAGTCCAGCCATTGTTTTCCCAGCGGAGCGTGTGGCTGTCTAAGCCATGAGCAGTCAGCTTTTCCATGAGAACACTGTGGGAAATTGTGTCTAATGCTTTACTGAAGTCCAGGCTGAAAACATCCACAACCTTTCCCTCATCCACTAAGCAAGACAACTTGTCATAGAAGGAGATGGGGTTATTCAAGCAGGACCTGCCGTTAGACCCGTGCTGGCTGGGCTTGATGACCTGGTTGTCCTGTGCATGCCACCGAATAGCACTCAAGATGATCTGCTTCATAAACTTTCCTGGCACTGAGGTCAGACTGACAGGCCTGTGTTTCCCTGGATCCTCCTCCTGGCTCTTCTTGTAGTTGGGTGTCATACTTGCTAACCTTCAGTCAACTGGGACCTCCCTTGTTAGCCAGGACTGCTGGGGAATGATGGAAAGTGGCTTGGTGACCACTTCCAGAAGCTCCCTTGGTACCTTTGAGTGAACCCTATCTGTCCTCATAGACCTGTGTGTGTGTGTGTGAGTGGTGTAGTAGGTCGCTGGCCATGTCCTCTTGCATTATGGGGGCTTTGTCCTGCTGCCTGTCCCTGTCTTCCAGCTTAGAGGGCTGGGCACTCAGAGGACAATTGGTCTTACTACTAAAGGCTAAGGCAAAGAAGGCATTCAGTACCTCAGCCTTTGTCACTGTCTACCTCTACACACAATAAAGGATGGAGATTCTCCCTAGTCCTTCTTTTGTTGCGTATCTATTTATAGAAACATTTTTTGTTGTATTTTATGGCAGTAGCCAGGTTAAGTTCTGGTTGAACTCTGGCCTTTCTAATTTTCTCTCTGCATAGCCTCACAGGATCTTTGTAGTCTTCCTGAATTGCCTGTCCCTTCTTGCAAAGATCATAAACTTTTTTTTCCTGAGTTCCAGCCAAAGCTCCTTGTTCAGTCAGGCCAGTCTTCTTCCTCACTGGCTCATCTTTTGGCACGTGGGGGCGGCCTGCTCCTTTGCCTTGAAGATTTCCTTCTTGAAGAACATCTAGCCTTCCTGGATTCCTTTGTCCTTCAGGACTGCCTCCGGAGGGACTCCGTTCCTGTCCATTTCTGTGTGTCTTCCATGTCATCACGCAGAAGTGACGGCCTTTGCAGTGCTAGAATGGACCAGTAGGAACGACTTCACTGTATCACAGGAGCACTGCAATTGTGAGGGCATTGTGCAGCGTGGAGGTGATGAGTCCCTGACAGCAGGCTTATATCTGCAGTGTCCTGTAGGCATAGCATGGCCCCTCCATTCCTGTACATTTCTGTGTGTCTTCCATGTCATCACGCAGAAGTGACGGCCTTTGCAGTGCTAGAATGGACCAGTAGGAACGACTTCACTGTATCACAGGAGCACTGCAATTGTGAGGGCATTGTGCAGCGTGGAGGTGATGAGTCCCTGACAGCAGGCTTATATCTGCAGTGTCCTGTAGGCATAGCATGGCCCCTCCGCACGTTGGGCTTGCTGTGCTGCTGTTCCTCCCCAGAGATGATGGATGATGCTTTCTCTGTTGTCCTGCAGAAGGCCAGAGCCCTGCCAAAGTGCTGCCTCAAATGAGATGAGTGAATGAGAAGGTGCTCTGTGGTGGAGTAGGGGTTTCTTTGTCCCTTAGAGCAAGAGAAAGGAGAGATACCAACAGTGCTCTGAGTGGTGACTGTCACTGGGAAGTACTTTCCCCAGAGGCACAGCCCAGGTTCTTGGTGAGATGAGCTTGCTACTGAGCAGAGGTTGAAATTACTCTCCAACATGCAGCCTCAGATCATGCTGAGCTTTTGTTAAAGAAATGCCTGGTAGTATCATAGTTTGTGTTTTTTTTTTTTTTTTCAGCAGTGTGTGGTGATGTCCCTTGCTACTATTGGTACCCTTGACCCTCTCTGCCTTCCAAAGCTTGTAGGAGCTCTGTATCTTGCTGTGTCCATGGTCTTGGTGCTCAGCTCTGTGATGAGGTTGATGTGGTGGTCTGTGCAGTACATGAGTCTCACTCATAAGATGATGATCTCATTCTGACCTCTTGGAGCTGCTATCTAGAGTCTGGTTGTGCTTGGGGAGAACAGTGCAGACAAGCAGATAGGTTTTTCTCCAGTAAATTTGGACCTGTAGAGGAACTATTTGCTTCTTTTCTGTTCTGCTTGCTTGGTAAGCCTATTTAAAATGGGCCAGTGTGAGGTGACACACTGTAACCATAGCCTCAACTAAATTTCTGCTGGGATGGTTTGTGGTTATATCAACTCATAGTAATTATATATATGTTAATTGTTCTTCAGACCTGTAACCTTTTTGTATGGCAGTTTTGTTGAGAACTGCTTTGTAGGGCAGGAGAAAATGATTGGTAGTGATGAGTTATTCTGATAACAGCTTTGATATTTTTTCATTGATAAAAATATATGAAAGCTATTGTACATTTGAAATGTCTGCTGGATTCTGGCAGCACGTTGTTTCAAGTGAGACCTGGTGATCTTGCAGATAAATGTGTTGCAAAGCTTTATTTACTCCTTCCTGTTGTGGAAAGACTGAACAGACTCCATTGTCTTACAAAATTGAGGTGGTAATTTGTTTCTTGAAAAAAGTGACAGAAAGCACATCAGTGGTTTTGAAGTTTTGAACAAGTGGTAGTTGCAGCACTACTTTAGTTACAAAATAGTTTGTTTGTGATTTGACAGAAGAAAATATTAAACCTTGCTCTCTTCAGTCTCTCTTGTAAGATTTATGTACTTATCTGTGATGAAGTTGAAAAGCAAGTGGGTGAATGAGATTTGTTTGTCCTTGGGTTTTATCTATCTGAATTTCTATATGTGATTTTATCTAACCCTATGATATACAGGGTTAAGATCCTCTTTAGTAGGTACATCAGCAGCAGGGTACAGGCTAACTTTGTCACATACAAGTAGTACGGATTTTAGGGACAGTAAATTAAGTCCTGTTTTTTAAATATATGGCCCAGTAAATTTTGTGTAATATTTAGGAAGAGCCTTCAAAGTTGGGACTGGGTCCTTAAGAAATTTGGTGTTTTAGTTTTGTTTTCTTTGTTGTTTTAATTGCAGAAGGAATGTGGGTTGAGTTTCATTCTCGGTGGGAAGAATGCCATAGTACTTTTATTTCAGGCTTCCCAAGATTCAGGAGTATTTTTCTGTGTTTGTGACTGTCTAGTTTTTGTGTTGCCTAAGGTGAAAGGTACTGGGTTGATGCCAATAGCAAAAGCTTGCACGGTCAATGATTTGACACGTCATTTGAGAAATCTTTATTTTTCACATCAGGTATTGAAGTACTCTGGCATAATGCTTCCTCTCATG
Organism: Merops nubicus; assembly: GCF_000691845.1. Lineage (NCBI taxonomy): Eukaryota > Metazoa > Chordata > Aves > Coraciiformes > Meropidae > Merops > Merops nubicus. Next base: position 7,197 of record NW_008618280.1, read on the forward strand.
CATATTTCTGTTCTTAGAAAGTGAAACCACACAGCAATATTTGCAACATAGGATATGCAACAGTAGCTGAATTACCTATTTTTAGTTTTTTATTTAGTTTGGGTTTTATTTGCTATATTTATCTGGGTTTCACTTGCAGTTGACAGAAGTAAAATAAAATCTCATTTCAACAAGCAAATGCTTTGGGTCTAATTCAGTGTTGTCAGAACACCAAGCTGAATCTTACAGGTGCATGGAAGAATACAATTCAGGTGGCATCATTTTGTAAGAAGTTAAAAATGACACTTCATGGTAGTATTTGTCTCAATGGGTAAAGAAAAATACGTATCTGGGAGTCTGTAACTTGTTCTGTGTGGAGAAAACCTTTTGCCTGTCTGGAGTTCTGCCATACCCACAAGGAATTCATAGGGATGTAGGAGTGTCTGTAAGGTTCACAGTGTGTCTCATCTGAAGACAGAAATGATGCATGAATATACAATAAAATCGAGGTAAAATAGTTTCTCTTTTAAAGATGTAATTCTTTTCTATGTGTGCCTTCCACCAGTTTCAGATTAATTTTGTAAACGTGGTGGTAAAACTATGTGTGGTCTAGCAGAAGGATAAGCAATCAATCTGGATAAGGAAATGCATCTTGAATTTGAATAAAATAATCATATTAGAAGCCTAGATTCCTACTCATATTTGGACTTGGAATGATTTTGACTGTCTCAGCTGTTAGGTCCGTGGGATGCAATTCAGGCTGGCACAACCACTGGTTTAAAACCAGAGCTCACATAGGACGAAGCTAATGCTGTCCCTGATGCATCTAATGCACTCTGTAGTTTTGCATAGAACACCACCACTGCTGTAAACTGGCTAAAAAAGCCAGACTGAAATATCTGTTAACAGAAGCTGGATTAAACAAAATGTTTCACTGATAGCATTTTACCAGGTATGAAAAGGTAAAATGGCTTTTTTTTTTTTTTCAGTTGTTCTCTGACAGGAAAAAAAAAAGCATCTGCTAATCATTGAGGAAGGTCAGTTTGTGCTGCAAAAGTACACACTGTCCTAATCTACTCATGGCTCAGAAATGAAAATAAAAGCTCAAGGTTGGTTTTTCTTTTATTTGGTACTAAGTAATTTTGAATGCTTATCTAACTCTAGTACTGTGTATTTGGTATGCCATTTATAGTAACAGATAGTAAATGCAGATAAAAACAGGTACAACATGATTTGACCATTTTTGAAAGCATACAAACTTAGAAATCCTGTTTTGGGAGCAAAAATTCCCTCTGGATTTAATTCAAAGCATCTCAGTCTGATATGGATTTAGTGTTGCATGTCTGGGTACAGATTTGCACATAATTGTGTAGAAATATGGGGTCAATATTGTACTTGCATCTTGTACACTATCTAGGTTAAGAAAAACCTGTCTCTTGTATTTTTCCAGAGCTTATAATGTTTTATAGCCTTCTTTGTTGTTTCGTGCTTATCTGTGTAGCTGGAAAGTTGTTTCTTTTCAACATTATAGCTGCAAATTGCTAAGAAGCAGATATTGAGAACAGTCATTCTCAGCATCTAGTACAACAACTTTTAAATTACACCTTGGAGGTGACATTCAAAGATGCGTCCCTTACTTTTCTCTTTGCTTTCACAATTCCTAGCAAAGCAAATTGGACTCTTTTAGCCCTTAGTTGATTTAGGTCATGTAATTGTTGTCTAGATTCTTCCATTGAGGGATTATGCTTTAATATCTAGAAAAAAACTACATACGGGTCTCAGTTAAAAGTCTAGGTAGCTCACAGAGCAGAATATTCCTTGTTTGTTTAGGCAGAGGAGAAAAGCTGCTTTTTATTTCACCCACAGCAGTCCTATTGGCACAGTTCACAATGAGCAGTTACACTCCTGCAGCAGTAGGACACTCTTGACCCCGATATTAGAGTCCTGCTGTAATCCCTCTGATCCTTTTCTTCATCACTGCTGCCTGTTTTGCTGCACTTGATATACTTCTTGAAGTGTATTACTTACTGTTTATTAAGTGGTGCTGTTGATTTGAGGACTTTTTCCTAATCAACTAAGGTCAGAATTCAAAATTATCTTGACCTTTTAAATTCTTGCCTCATCTCTGCTTGTGTTTGTGTGCCTGTTTCATAAATATAATCTATGTCTGCTGTCAAATTGCTAATGAAAATACTATTATCCTGGGAAAGAAGTAGATGAATCTCCATGTTTTGTTATTATTTATACAACTGTTTATTACAGTTACGTGTGAAAACCTCTCATAAACAGAAATATGTTGCAAGTGGCCAAAGTTTTCGGGTGCAGTGGCAGGCAGGGCAGAGGCTGTGCCTGAGTGACGTGTGCCCTGTGCTCTGTGTCCCACTTCAGTGTCTCTGGACAGGAGGGTTGAGCAAGGCTGGTAAGGAATTGTTTGAATTGAATTGTGTTCAGCTCTGAAATCTGGACTTCAGTCAATGTTGTGGCAGTAGTAATAAAAACTGGTGGTGTGTTTGCATGCATTTTATCAACGGCTTTAGTCACCTCAATACAATTTCCTCGTGCACCTTGTCTCCAGGAAGAATACTTGCTTGATGACTGCCATCAGATTGCACAAGAACGTGGAAAGAACTCATCTTGACATGTTAGAAATATTACATCATTTAATAAAACGTGATGATTATTTGTTTGGCAGGCTTACAGGCTTGTGTTTTTCCTAAATGAAGTTACAATGTAAGCTCCCTGTGTGAAGTACTTGGCAGCATTTTCTCAAGAGACACAGGTCACTTTGGAAAGGAAGAGTTTGCTGCTCTATTGATTGAAGCTAGTTTTAGTACCTATCCAAATATGTGCAGTAGTGACGTGGACACGTACTGAATTTGTCAGGTTTGTGTTGAGTCTGTTGTCCCCACACCAGTTAGTCAAGAAGTGGAGCAGAGTAGGGGAAAGCCCTTTCCTCTCTTTCTATTTTTTTTTAAAGTAAGCTTCTGTTTTCTGTTTTTCTTCTATTTGTGTTATGTTGCCCTGTGTATAGCATTTTGGGCTGTCGTGGGGGTTTCTTGGAATGGCTTTGGCACTGGAAATCTCAACATCTGGAAATCTCTTCTGCCTTGGGACAAAACACAATACAGAAGGATGGGTGGGGTAGAAAAAAGCAACGAGTAGCCTCAGCCTCCAACTGTCTTCCCACATCCCCACTCCTTAGCAGCGTGCATCCAGAAAAAAAATAACTCTCTTCTGCATGGATGGACGAGCAGCTCCATGGAGGAAACTGGCCAATGGCATGCCAGCGTTCACAAAGGATTTATAAACTGTAACTTCTTGTTTTCTCTGCTTCAGTGAGCTGTCTTCGTTTTCTTCCTGTTCTTGAGGGATTGAACAACCCATGCACAGGAGCTTGCTAAAAGAGCAATTTCTGAACTTGCAAATATGGCAGCACCAGCTTCCTGCCTCCCTGCTGGTTCTCTCTTACTCTTTTAAGAACAATGAACTGTTGAATTCATTGTGGTCTACCTGTTCACCTCAGTCTAACTAAGCATACACCTCTTCTCTGTTTTTTGCTATTCATTATTTCATAGCTTTGCATACTGGAATTTTACCATCTTCCTGGGCCAGCATGGCTGGTTGGTTGAGCTTAGCTGAAGGTTAAGTAGCATCATCAAAGCCTTATAAGAAAAATATCTGCCAGTTTTTGACAAGAGGCCTGACTCTAGCAGCCTGTAGACCACCACCTCTTTGTAGTGTTTTGCTCTTTATTCAGGATGTGGATATTGAGAGGTCACTGGTCTTGGAGTGTCTTCTCACTGGTTGTTCTCCTCAACGCAGGGTCCTGTGGATTGGCAGTGACAGGCAGTGGGGTTTGGAAGGCTCTTCGACAGATGGTGATGTTGTTGAGAGAAGACATGTCCACACCTTTAGCACAGAGTGAGGTCATAGGAAAGAAGACTGTGCTCCTCCAGCCTCATGAATAATCGCACAAGATTCCTTTGACAAATAGGAGTGTGAGGAGTTTAATAGAAGAGCTGAAGTTCAGAGTGATGCTCATCTTGTGAATGAATGTATATGCCACGTGCAGATATTTGACTCTGCTGGTTGTAACTAGAATTTGTTCTGACTTCAAACACCTTTGCTGCTGTCTGTGATGGATGTAAACCTGCAGTTTGCCACACCTCTCCTTCCAGTAGGTTACCATGGGGAATAACAACTTCCTTTATCTTGACCAGTGTCTGGTTTTAGGTTCATCTGTGGACAGCTTCTTTCTTCAAGGCATTTGATGCTGCATGTGAGGGATTTTTGGGTATTTTGGTTTCTTTGCATTGCCGCAGCATTAGACTTTGCCTGATAAACCTCTGAATTTCTTCACCAAGAGAACAATTGGAAGAAAAAGAAAATCCATGTTTCAGAGTCATACAAGATAATGTTTCCCAAGCCAAGCTGCTTCTTTGTGTCTTGTAGATGTTGATTGTTTCTGCTGCCTCCTTTGTGGTGCTCTCCTTGGCCTTTGCCTCTGTGTAGGTTCTGCTGTACTCATAGGCCCTGCTATAGGCTGCACCTCCTGCCTCAGTCTCTGACTAATAAGTGATAAGTATGAGCCTTGTTTTACTGCCTGAGAGAGAAAAATCATGTTAATGTAGTAATAAAGTGATTAATTATATTGCTGGACATTCATAAGTCAAGAACATACTGCCCCTGCTTGTTGGAATCTTTTATCATCAAGTAGGGAAATAGTGTTTGGGGATTTTAGCTCATTCCTAAAGCAATCAAAGGAATGATGTTGTTTCTATTTTTGCGGATCTGAGCAAGCTCAGTTGTGGTTCTGTGTTCTTAGTGCATATTTCAGAATAATTTAAAAAACAATTAGAGATTCCAAATCCATTTTTCATAATTTCTGTAGATTTAATTATGAAACAATTGAACATGGGCTGTCCTATTTTATTCCTGTTCTTTTTTGAATTTAAAAAAAAAGCATTCTAAGGTGATACTGTGTAGGAAAAGGACTTGGCATTCATAATTAGTTCTCTTGCAGCTGGAAAATGCTGTGCAACATTTATCTCTACTGTAGCATTCCTGTATTTTTTCTCCAGATCAAAACCCACAAACTTTTGGTATGCTGTAATTTAGGAAAGGAATATCTGAATCACTTTTAAAATTGCTTTCAAGCTGAGGCAGAACATACTCATTGTGACTTTTTCTAAATAAAAGACATTTCACACTTAAAAGTTGCATTGTCTATTGTGTATTTGTTGTTTGCATTAAATAATGGTCACTGAGATGGCTCAAGGGGGCTGTTGAGATGAAGGCATTCTGCAGTCAAGGTTGGATGAAGTGATCATTTCACTTAGTTTCCTTTCATGCTTTGGATTAGTTGTGTGGTTTTGTTTATAGTAAAACAAAAAGGAAACTTTTCTCAGCGCTGACTTAAAACAGTCTAGTGGTTGTTCAAAATACAGTTGGTGTTTATTCCAATGTTGATGTATTTCTGGGGGTGGGGGAAGAGAAGGGAGCTTAGAATAATTCTGTTCACAGACTTCTCTGCCTTGGCAGATTCTTTTTCCCTTTTTATAAGACAGACAAATACTAGCCTTTCACTGAAAGAAGATACTGCATATGGATATAATTTATGTGTCTATAAATAGAATGGATATATTATGTCCATAATATGCTGTGAGATTTCCCTTGTAGTATGACCTTAGCATTCCAAAGCACTTATTTGCTTTTCAAACTTTATTGATACTTATTTTCAAATTCTGATGGAGTAGAAATAAATATTTCTATACTTGTATTTGTTTTTTTCCTGTGGTGTGTGGTTGGTTGGTTGTTTTTTTTTTCCCCCCTCTCTCCTCTGCTGACCATTTTCTTGGAGACTTCAAGCAATAGAGCACAATGTGTGTGTTTTGGCAAAGAGGATCTGGACACAAATCCCTAAACTTACAGATACTGAATCAAGTGAAGGCAAAAGATTGTTTTTGTGATACCAGTTTTTTCCTTCCTGGCATAGACGATGAGAACTACGTGGGGGTTTTGGTGATCTCCAAATGATTTGGGTTTCATGACTTCTAATAGCAGTAGTTTTCCAAATAATTCTAAAGGTAACGTTTCTGATGGTCTTTGAAATCATGGCATAAGATTGTGTTAGGGGTGTGGTAGGATTTGTGGTAGGGTGTGGGGTGGCTGCTTGGATTAGAATGATAGTTTATTACATGTTTTCAAATTTCGCATTAATATAGATGATCCAACAAGATCCTTGAATGCCAGTATTTTTTCTTTTGCCATAATAAATGTAAGAAGTTATGCAGCAAAGTGCAAATTCAGAGGTAGATTTCTTATCATAAGAGAAGTACTGATTACAGGTAGTTGTCTGAATGCTTCATATAATATCTGAAATTAACTGAGGGCTTCTTACTTGTGATAATAAGACTAGAAGAAATTATATAGAGCAGTTTTCAAGAAAATACTGATTTCATTTTAAAAATACTTTTTACATGCTTAAATGCTTGAAGGCAAATAAATGACTGTGCTTCCAACAGATCTGTAGTATTTCATTAGTACAGATGACGACGTTTGCCAAACCTGATCTGTTTCGGTCCCCTGTCAGTGGTGGTGCCAAGTGACTGTATGCAGTTATCTTTGCCCTGTGCTTCTTCACTTGGGAGAAGGGGAGAACTGGAGACAGATGATGTCCAGGCTCCGTGCAGCATGGGCCCACCACAGCTGAGCGTGGCCGTGGTGCAGAGCCAGCAGCAGCCATGGCCCTGCAGGCAGAGGGCAAGAGATCTGGTACAGCCCAGGGACAAAGGGTTGCCTGAGGAGGAGGTGGTAGCTTTTGACCTCAGTCTGCATAGGTTATAGCCTCTTTTGACTTTGTGGTGGCAAGCTCTTCTCAAGAATAAACTTCTGGGTGCTTACGTGGTGTTTGCTCAAAGGCTGTGGTTGTCAGTTTATTCTGAAAGGGTCTCAGTTCTAGGTTTGGTGCTTCTGTCACCACTGACCATCATTTAAATCTGCTGGATGCTGTGAGTGACACGTTATTACATTTTTGTGATGCGCAGATCCAAGTATCAGAATAACCACCTTTCAGTTCCATTGAATGCAGTTTATGCAGTATCCTAAAGGCTGAATAATGTCAATCCTTTCTCTCCAAAGCATAGTTTGCTATGTTACATTGCCAAATAACAACTTGCATTTGCAAGTTACCAGGACTTTCAAGCAATGGAGATGCAGTTGTTGACTTTTACCACATAGCTTTAGAAAATCGAAGACTGCTTAGATACAGCACAAATAAATGCTTCTATCACAGATTGAAGGGTTGAAAGTTGAGTAGAATTTGTAGTGGATTTAATGGAGTTAAATCAATGGTTTTTCAGAATGTTTGTTTCGTGGAGTAACAAATGAAAGGAATACACCAGAAACCCGTCTTAAATCTTCTTCCCTTTACTGTAAGCATTAGGAATTAGGTATTCGGGAAAATCATCATTAATGTTATTTGCCAGAAAATCCATGTAGGTTTTTTTTTTTTAATGTTAACTCATCACAGAGTGCTTATTTGGCTGTAATTACAGTGATGTGCTTTTCTTTTTCCCTAGGTGGCTCTTTTTAATGCGGTAGTGTAATTAGCTGGCTGAAGACTAAACATGAGAATAGCAGGTAAGTACACTCAGTAAAATCAGACTTCTGTCACTTCTGAAAACAGGGCTTAAAGACAGCAATAACAAGTTGTGAAATGAGGGTTTAAAATAAACTCAACTGGCATAATGGGCATTTCTGTTCCATTTAATTGATGTTTAATGAAACTGACCGTGGAATTTAGGATGATTTAAGAGCAGGCAGCATGTTAAAACAGTTGATCTGTGGGGACTGGTTAAGGTGCCATGACTTGACATACTTTGGCTGCTAATTCTGTAAGATTATGAAAGAATAAGGAAATGACCCATTGATGTCTTAAGTGATTTCTTCCCCGCCTCACACATCAATCAAAAATGCTCTGCACTATTATAATATGGTGTCTGAAGTGAGGGAAGTTTCCTGATTGCTTACTGGGAGCTTGAAATCTGTAAAAGCCTTTTCCAAGAGGTAAGTTACTGTTGTACAGAGTTTGAAAAACTGATTTTACTTGACAGAAGGTGTAGTGGTTGTAAAAATAAGATGCTTTGCCAATATAACACTACATTTCTGTTCCCTAGAACAGCCTGTGTAACAGTTGAAGAGTTTTGAGTTTCTGATGCATTGCACTTTCATCAGTAGTTGTAGTGTTGCAGAAGGAGCAACTGTTGGCACTTCTAGGACAGAATTAAACTACCTTTTCCAAGAGAGTTGCACATTAACCTTCTTAACGTGTTAAATTATTCCTGATTTTTGTTTCTGCTTTTGAAGGGTTTTTTTTTATTAACCTCAATTTGCATAACTCGGAGCAACCTGGCAAATTAAATCTGATAGAGAACTGGAAAATGCTGGAAAATTTTCAGAAGATGGCTAGATCACCTCAAAAATGACTTCTCCAAACCTCTTTTTTTTCCAGCTAGGTACTTGTGTTGCTAAAACCCATAGACAAAGAAGACATGGCAGTTCCTATAGAATGTTTAACCTGTAGCAAACAGGCTGGTTTTGGTTCAAGTGCTGAAAGAATTTTCTAGATTTCTTACTTCTCCCTTGGAAGGAGCAGTGGTAGTTGATCTGAAAGGCTCAGGAGGTAGAGTGGAGGAAATGGTTAGTGCTCAGACTGAGTTCTCATTCATCTCACCTAAAATCTGCTGAAAGAACATGCTCTCCAAGTGTCACATGCTAGATGACACATTCCAAAATCTGGTCATCTTAAGCAGTGTTGCTTTGAAAAACTTTTCTCCACTTCTTAACATATGTTCAGATCATCTGTTTTCTTTGGTGCCTACATGTGGTTCACTTCCCTTCAAGTCTAATAATCTTTGGAGTCCCAGCATTAATATTTTAAAATTAGGCTTGCATCCATGTTTTCTTAAATAATGTGTATGTGCTCACACACATAAAAAGGGAAGGTGGGAGGGGAAGACTAAATTCCAAGCAAGCAAAAATGTTGCATTTCTTTCTTCATCTTTCATTTCTTTTTCTCTCCCCTTTTTTTAGCCTTTTGGAAGGATTGCTTAACATGTCTTATCCATCTAAAGTCTGAGTAATCTGTCTATTTTAAGGTTTTCTGAACAGCCCTTCACAGCAGCAGTCTGAGATCTGCAGGAGTACATGTGTTTGCTTTTTTTCCTGAAGAATTTATTTCACTGGCAATCTAAGAAACTGAAGCATGCTCTAAGGTTGTTTCTTCCAAACAGTTTGACATACTGGGGTGAGACAGGAGCACAGAGTGTTGATCAGATGCCCCCTCACCTACCTTCTACTTTCAGTCAGTTGGTATTTTACAATAAGCTAAGAATGGAGTATTGTCCTGCCCTTTGGTCACACCAACCCCAGGCAATGCTACAGGCTTGGGGAGGAGTGGCTGGAAAGCTGCCTGGTGGAAAAGGATCTGGAGGTGTTGGTGGACAGTTGACTGAACAGGAGCCAGCAGTGTGCCCAGGTGGCCGAGAAGGCCAATGGCATCCTGGCTTGTGTCAAAAATAGTGTTCAGCCGGAGTAGGGAAGTGATTGTGCCCCTGGGCTCAAGCACTGGTGAGGCCACAGCTTGAGTACTGTGTTCAGTTTTGAGCACCACAGTATAAGAAGGATGTTGAGGTGCTGGAGAGGGTCCAGAGAAGGGCAGCAAAGCTGATGAAGGGTCTGGGGAACAGGTCTTAAAAGGAATGGCTGAGGGAACTGGAATTGTTTAGCTTGGAGAAGAGGAGGCTGAGGGGAGACCTCATTGCTCTCTACAACTACCTGAAGGAGGTTGTAGTGAAGTGGGTGTTGGTCTCTTCTCCCAGGCTCCTAGTGATAGGACAAGAGGAAATGGGCTCAAGTGCCAGGGGAGGTTTCTGTTGGATATTAGGAAGAATTTCTTTCCTGAAAGAATGGTGAGGCATTGGAACAGGCTGCCCTGGGAAGTGGTGGAGTCACCATCCCTGGGGGTGTTCAAAACATGTGTAGATGTGGCATCTGGGGACATGGTTTAGTGGTCATGGTAGTGTTGGGTAGTGGTTGGACTTGATGATCTTGGAAGTCTTTTCCAACCTTAATGGTACTATGATTCTGTAAAAATCTATTGAAAATTATGCGTAAAAATGGGTGGGATTCATGGCAGTACCACATACCTCTGGATTTCCATGCCAGGTGTAAAGTTGCTGCAGTTGTGTGCTTCCAGCTTTTCTCCCAGGAGGTAGTTTGACCACTCAGCACTGGAGAAAGTTAGGCTAGTAAAAATTCAACCTACCTGAGGCTTCAACATATTAAAAAGCATTACATCCTCTCCTTCCCTTTTATTACTTTATGAATTAGCTCTTTTGAGTCCTCCGGCTTGCTTTTTGAAAGTCAGTAATTTAAATTTGTTGAAAAGGAGGTGAAATTGCTTATGTTTGTTTTCTTCTTCGTTGCTTGGGTTTGGGGATTTTTTTGGGAATTAATGCTCAAATCTGACTGACCAAAGCAGCCAAGCTGCAGTACATGAACGGATCCCTAGTCACTCAGTCCTGGCCATACATTAAGATAGAAGTAATTCCCTTTGAGGAGTTGGAGGGAAATAAGAGGAGTATTTGTGAACTGTGAGGAAACAGGTAGACATGGCTAAGAACGGGGAAGTAGAATAGGGGGAGGTGGGAATTTCCCCTTTGGGCAGCAACCAGTTAGATCAGTTTAGTTTGTTGTTAAGCCAGATTTTCACGGAAAAGTCTGTGGTTTCTTCTGGCTGCTGATCTGAATTGGTGTACTGTGCTCTCGGGCAAGCATGAAGCCAGAGAAAGCTGTGGGTGAGGTATGTGTTTGGTGTAGCAACCTGATGGACTGGCTCAGCTGCATCCTACCTTCTAATGTCCATTTCTTGGAGATTACTTCTTTCAGTGAGTCCACAAATGATCATCCTGTTTCTGAGTTCCACTTAATGTAATCTGACATGCATTTCTCACATAGTTAATTTTGGTAAATTTAATGTTACTATTTGCAGATAAATTTTTTGAAACTTTTCTCTGCTTCTGAATAGGTGCTGCAAAGCTGGTAGTGGTCATAGCAATATTTTTATTCACATTTTATGTCATATCTCAAGTGTTCGAAATAAAAATGGATGCAAACTTAGGACACATATTTGGTAAGTGATGACTTTTTCTCCAGACATCTATTAATATTTACTTGAGTCATAATCCAAAATATTGTGTTCATTTTGCTTTAAGCTTGACCTAGGTTCTTACACTTAAGATTTTTTGTCTGTTTATTTTTAATGCGTGTACTTGTTTCTAAATATATTTTCATATGCAATGTGTGTATTAAGTTATTTTCTCTATAAAATATTTAACCTATTCTCTTAATCAGTTTCTTTTGCCTGCCAAGTATGCATGACTTTACCTGCTTTCTCTGTTTACTGGTACTTATAGCCTTAGTCTGGAGTTGTAAATTAGGAGACTTGAATCATGTTTCTCTAAATCTGCACTCAGACTTTCTGGTGCTTAAGCAATTGAAAATGTATTTTCATTTTTTTTTGCTTGTTTTGCTTCTGTAGTACACTGAAGGTACAATAATCAAAATATTTCAGATGTGTCCAGGTTCTACACAGAGAAGGATTAGTAGCTGAGGTGACTTGAAATTCAGAGTATGTTTTGAACCAATTATATTACACTTCATTACAAAAATCTTCAGTTTTAGGTACATGGGTAGGGTTCATGTTATGAACTCCAGATTACTACAGTGTGAGTTGACATCTGAACTAGTCACCAGAGGTGTCTTCAATAATTGTTCAAGAGACACAGTGTCATTAAGTATTACAGATGTGTTGCAGTGTGTGTGTGATGAGGTCACGTGTCTTTTCCTGTCCCAAGAAAGGGAGTCATGAATGGTTGGGTTCAAATACACCTGAGCTGCAGCCTTCAAGTGTTGGGTGAAAGGATCCCCGTTCTGGTAAAGCTGTAAGAAGAGAATCCTACTGCACTTTAGAGCCCACACTCCACAAATCCCTGGTGGTTTTTGTATCTCCATGGATCTTTGTGTCAATTGGAGAGTTGTAAATTAAGGCAGTGTTTCTAAATGTGGTTCCTGATCGCTTTATTTCTTCTACCATATAAAAGTTCATGTTTTTATTGGACCATAATGTTCAGATGTATTTGATACTTCATTTCAACCAGCCTGTTTTTATAAGGGCACAGAAAGGTTTTTAATTTCTAGGATATTTTATAACAGATGACATTTTAATAGTAACATCTTGTAAAACTTTCTTTTTGCATTTTAGCTAGATCAGCACTGGATGCAGCTGCACGCTGTGAGTATTAATATGCACGTGGTACTGCTGGGACTTGCTCTTGCTAATAACAGGAAGACTGTTGAATTTTCATAGTTAAGAAAGTCGTAATTACACTTTAAATGCAATCAGAAACTAATTTTCCTCTTTTCCTGATTTTCCTAAATTTCTGGTGAGGTCTGTTTCTTGCCAGCATTTCCCTTGTAGTTTGTTTTATGGCTTCTGATGACAGTGCCAGAGCAAGCAGTAGGGTGAGAACAAGGAATAGAGAAATGAGGTACTGCAGGAACCTACACTATTTTAAGTTGCTGTGAAAATGCAGATGAGATACCGTTTGTCTTTGCTCTTTTCCTTGGATTCCTTCAGAAAATTAATATTCCTCTCAGCCTACCTGTGATGGCATCTACAAAATTCTGTTTTATTTCCTGTTGACAGCTACAAAACCTCCAAGATATAAATGTGGGATCTCTAAAGCTTGTCCTGAAAAGCATTTTGCGTTCAAAATGGCAAGCGGAGCAGCAAATGTAGTTGGACCTAAAATCTGTGTGGAAGATAATGTGTAAGTATTTCTGTGTCGTCTCTTTCAAATGCTATTTTGGATCACTTTGCACACAAAATCTGTAGTTTAAATGATTCTTCATAGGTTTTGTTTTGCCAACAGTTTCACCACATGAAAAACTTCTATTGTGTTGTAACTTAATCTCTGATGAAGCACGTTTGGTACTCTGCAGTAAATGCAGAATGGTGTGCTATTTTAATACATGCACGACAGCTTACACTTCATTTCAGGTTTACAGACCTAAGGATTCGTTAGACTCTGTCAAGTCAGATGCAGACTTGCCTCCAAGTAGCTTGTTCTTGTGCCTCCAATAGTAATTCAGTGAACGACTGTGTTAAGTAGTTACTCTTGATGCTTTTAACTGAATGTCATCAGCTAAAACTATGCTGTGGAATTGTCTTTTGCAAGTTATGTTTTAAACTATCAAGTTTCATAGTACCAATGTCAGAACTTATTTTCCAATTTTTTTTAAAGGATGATTTAAGGAAGGGAAAAATAGTATTTTAGTGATCAGTAGTTTTTGTGCTGATAGTAATTAAAGTTAAAATAACTGTGAAATGAGGAAAGGAGCTGCTTGAGACACAGTTTGGTTTTGAGTTTGTCTTATATTTCTAATAACTATATTTTTAACACCGTATTATCAATAGTACCATGAATAGGAAATATAATATATATGATTTATTATAATATTTA
>NW_008618281.1:0-3122 GCF_000691845.1 Merops nubicus
GGTTTGTTTTCAAACCATTACAAGCTGCTTGAAGAAAGTCTTGGTGTGTTCAAAGACTACCAGCTCTGATTTTCCATTTTTTCTCTCCTCACTAATATTTAAATCACTTTGTTGTTTTTTTCTTGGCCTTTCTTTATTTTACTAGAAATACAAAGAATTGTCACCTACTAAGTACAAATAGTGTTTCAGATGATCACCACTTCCCCTTGGATTTTAATCACTTGCTAAAGCCATATGAGCCTCATATTCTTCTGTCAAGATAATTTACACTGCTGTGTGCTGGATGAAAATATAAGGAAAGATATGTAGCTTTCATGCTGTATACCATGAAAACTTGGGGAGGTTTTCACTTATTTTCAATGCTTAAAAAAAAAAAGCAAGCACCTTTTTTCCTGATTAAAATAAGAGACCCATGTACAACTCATGTTTTTGATGAGGGTCATAAATTGTTATCTAGATAGAAATCTGATTTTATTGACTACATCACTGGAATTGTTCCCTTGATTGTTTTTCCCACACAAAACAAGAAAGTTTGTTCATTTACATCTATTATGAATAGAAGATTCCTCCAGCATAACCTGCTCTTATTTTACCTATTTTGCTGTCTTTGTGACAGGTAAGAACATGTTTTCTGTTTCATTTTGTTTGCTGAATGAAACAGGGATGGCCATTTACACAAACTCTTCTAACAAGGAAAGGCTTGAATTCAATCTTTTCCGAGTTTGAACCTGGTGTTTTTAAAGAAGAGTGAGAACAATACCTTGATCAACCTACAGCAGTATGATCTAGTTGTTGATACCAAGATTACTGCAGTCTGAAAGGAGCAGAACACAAGGAGGCTCCTTTAAGTCATGGTAGTAGCAAAAGTTGAACCAATGATCATCTGCTTTTCACTGCTAGAATTGTTGTTCCTTAAGAAAAAAAGAAGGAATAGAAATTGAAACCACCTCACTGACTGTAATTTTGTTTGTATGGTTGCATCTCACAGCCCCAGATGTGACTTGAACTAGGTATTAGCAGGCATTATGAAGAAGAAGCAATACTAATGGTCCACCTAAAAGCTAAAATAAAAAAAGGGGGGGGGGGGAATTCAGTTGCCAACATATGCGAAATTTTAGATGTCATTTTAGATCCTATCTCACAAATACTGTTAAGAATCTCAAATGACAGTAAGCATATATTTAGACACCAAAATCCTGTGGTTAGAAATAAGCAAGGAAATAGGAGAAGAGCATGACACTGCATTTACCAGAATGGTAGGAACTGATGATTGACTTGAAGCATCATCTTTTCAGCAATTATCTCAGTGGATGTACATTGATCCACAGATTCAAGCTACACAACAGGATGTAATGCTCATCAAGATAGGAGATAAAAAGAACATATGAAAACATGTGCTTGGAATAATGATATGTAGTTATACGATCCTGGGGAGAAATCTGAGAAAAGGAAACTATTCTCAAAGTGTAGCGTGATACAAGAGGTCAAGATGTGACATTCACCACAGTGGTCAGGTTGGGTGGTATTGGCAAGGAAATTAGAAACTCTAAGTTGATGGCAGGACATCCCACATGAGATGTCGGGCAGCAAGACAGAAAGAGACAGACCTGGAGGAAAAAGAAGGAAGCAGAGTCACAGAATCATCAGAGTGACCCTAACATGAAGATGATGGATAATTTTGCGCTTATGGCTGAGGTTACCAAAGATAATGTAGAAACTAAAAAGATCCCAGAGCTTTGCAAACAGATCTATAGAAACACTGTAAAGAGGATGTGAATCAAGTGGAGCAGATCTTGGCAGACCTTTTAGAGCTAGAGGAGAACCAAGATAAGATGGAATTACAGAAGACAAAGGAGAACTAGGTTAAAGAAAACACTTGGCTCAATACCAAAACCAGAAGACAGAGAAGACAGAGGGTAAGGTGTTGATTCTAACATTTGGCTGAAATGGATTATAGATAAAAGTATTTAGGACACAGTGCAAAGGACAGAATCTAGATTGGAGATGGAAAGCAAAACTCACCTTTACACATATTTAGACATTTAATTATTTAAATCTAAGCTCATTTTTGAGATTTATTTTTGAATCAGTGAAAAGGAAGAGCAACCTGCAGAAGACAGTTTAATTTCATCATCTTATCCACTGATCAAATAGATAACCAATTGAGGCTTAGATAATTGTCCACTTTGTCTCAGATATATAATATCAAGAAAAAACTCAAATGGAAGGTGCTCCAGATAAGTGAGAATAGGGTTTTTACTGTGTTTTCACAAATAAAAACACCTACATGGTGCAGAAGTTGAAGTCAGAAGAGAGAATGAGCTGCTGCAAGTACATTTTGTAAAAGGTTTTGTTTCTTTTAGAGTAAGACTTTTCTGGACTTGGACAATAACTTTATGCCTAGTATGTTGTCTTGTGACACTGAATAGCAACTGAGAGACTTGCTCAAAGTAAAATTCCTACCCAGTGAAACTCAGCTTCCTAGAGAAGGCTGGAAAAAAATTGCTACAGTGTTTATACTCTGAACCAAAAATAAGTCAATCTTACAATAGTCTTCCATGTAGCTGCAAGTTTAGGCTGGTATGAATATTCTAGAGGGAGAAAAAAAGTTTTATCTGACATTAGAACTGTACTAAAAAAGGCTCAATATGTGTTCAACATCAGTTTCTTTTGTTTTGCTTGGCTGGCTTTGGTTGGGATTTTTGGATAGCAGACAGCAGTAGTAAGAAACCTTACAGATTATTCAGGGATATTATCCTCTTAAAATACTGGTTTTGTCAATTTAATATTCCATGGCCATTGCAAATAGTGCTGATCCAAATTCATTGACTGTTTGTATGCTGGTCTGGAATGAGCAAGTATCTTTTTTCAATTGATAAATCAGTTCTTCCTGACTTTGGAATTCTCTAGGCACTCTCTCAAGTAGAGCTTGCATTTAATTTATAGCAACCTGCCACTCCTTATTTAGAAGCAGTGCAATCAAAATCCTATTTGATAGAGTCATTTAACTCAGAATCTCTCCCTTTCTACTTCTTGTTTTCTTTTTACGGTAAGGAAGTCATCCTTGAAAAAAATAAAAAGGATTGAACAGACTGCACTTACAAAGTCTGAATAACACTCTT
>NW_008618281.1:3153-25658 GCF_000691845.1 Merops nubicus
AGTTTGATCAGTCACTTAATAAAACCAATATGGCTAGTATTGTCCTAAGTCTGGAGGTGACCTTTCCAATGTTTTAAATAATAGAGAAATGATTTATGGTGATGCATCCCATGCTATTACACTTTGGCATGTATAAATGATGTGCTGAAACTCTATAATCCATCAATTTGCCTGTGTTATCTGTAGATACTGCACTTTCACAGAATAAGGGATCATATTTATGCACTTCTCTAATATGAAAGTTGTTTAGAAATCAACTTAATTAAAAGTGCCATAAACATGAAATAAACAAATGATTTATTTAATAAATTAAATAAATGAAAAATAACATGAATGTGTATGTTTTACATCTGATTGGAAGCTATTATGTCAGTTAAGTATTTCATTGTGATGGAATTTTAATAATTACATTAAAATGTTAGCTCTTAAATTACTCACAGGTATTTACAAATAGCATAAACAAAAGCATATTTAACATAATCATAATATGAGCATTTAATTTTGAATGTGGTTTGTTTTTTAAGTAAGAGAACTTTCTATTTTCTCTTTCCTTTTTCCCTTCTCCCTCCCTTCCCTGATTTTCTGAACTGCAAAATACAACATCTGCTGCAGAATCAAAGAACCACAGAATGGCTGAGGCTGGATGTGGAAGTCATTTTTTCCAACTCCCCTGCTCAAGCAGGGCCACCTAAAGCTGGTTATCCAGGATCATATCCATCTTTTTTTAAAATATCCCCAAGAATGAAGACTTCATAACCTCCCAAGTCAACTTGTGCCAGTGCTCAATCAATCTCACAGTAAAAAAGTGTTTTCAGTTTGTACCTGTTGCCTCTTGTCTTACCATTGGTGATCATGTAAGCTCTTGTTCATAGGTTTATATTGCCATTAATCAGATTGTGTTATGAACAAACTTTATATTATTTTGTGTAACTTCATCTCTCTGTATGATATCTCTATAAAATGTTTCAGTAGCTGATTCAGTGATGTAAAAAATGGTGATGCTTGGAAGAATTTTCTGGCCAGACTTCCATAAATTTGAGGCTTATTTTTCATCCATATGCTGAAAGTAGTTTATGGCATCAGACTAATATTACAACTTAACCTCTATTGCAGTGTAAATGGTGAAATGAGTGGCATTGCTCAGGGGTCAGCATTAAGATTAGAGCTGTTTAACACCTTTGTCAGTGACATGGACAGTGGGATCGAGTGCATCCTCAGCAAGTTTTGCAACTCTTGCACCTGACATCAGGTTGATTCTATCAAAGCATATTTTCTCACGCAGGAAAAGGTAAATACATTACCAGAGAGCACGAGAGGCATGCATCCAAGAAAGGTGACTCTTCATGTGGATTTTCCAACTATGGGGATCTGGTAGTGAGCAAATGCCTGTCTCTAAGCAGTAGGACCCAAAACTATAGTCAGCTGGTCCCTGACACAGTGTCTGGAAAGCTTATGTAAATATCTTCCTAAAAGTTAACTCCAGTTACTTGAAAGGTAAAAAGATAATGAGATCATGCACATGGCCAGCATTATAGCTTTCAGTGATGAAATTACTAAGTGAATGAGGAGTGTTTTCGTGGATATCATGTACTTTGACTTTAGTAAGACTTTTGATACTCTCTTCTACACCATCCATTTTAGAGGCTAAGGAAGTATGGGCTGGAGGAGAGGACTTACAAGTAGATTGCAAACTGCCTGCACTGCCACCCTCGAAGAGTAAATACCAGAGTCCCTGTTTTTTCAACCTGGATGGTGACCCACAGAGCATGATTTCTTCTGAAGGGAACAGAAGACCTCAGTCTGTTCTTCTAAGTAACAAGTGATAGGACAAGAGGAAATAGTCTCAGGTTGTATCAGGGGAGGTTTAGTTTTGACATTAGGAAAACTTCACCAGAAGGGTTGTCAAGCATTGGAACAGGCTGTCCATGGAGATGGTGGAATCACCATACCTAGAGGTATTTAAAAAAACATGTAGGTGTGGTGCTGGGGGATACGGTTTAGTGGTGACCTGGTAATGCTGGGTAAATGACTGGACTTCATGTTCTTAAAGGTCTCTTCCAACTCAAACAATTCTATGATTCTATAGTTAACAAATTTGCAGATGGTTATGAATAGTGGCGTCACTAACTGTGAGATACTTGCAGACTGGTCAACAGAAACCCTGCTATGTTACACAGCAAGGCCCTGACTGGAGATTATCAGTTACACAAAACTGTGTTTGACCTGATCCAATGCTGGTAAATATCCCACTGCATCATACCATTAATATAGATAACCAGCACTTCTGCAAAACTGTGGAGTCTTCCCTACTTTCTGTCATGACAAACTCCTCTTACAATAGGCATTCTAAGTCTTGACATGGGACCTTTAAGCAGCATTGATATGTTATCTGCTTGTTTGAGAAACTAGAAGTTTTCCCAATGTTAGAAAAGTGCCCTAAAAATAGTTTTTGTGTGTGTGTGTTACATTTAATTAATAGGCTGATGTGTTTTTTCATCAATTCTCCAAAGACAGGCAGCAGTCAAGAGAGTGGGTACAGTTAAACAAAATAACTTATCGAGCTTTATGTGTTAATTAGTAATCTTTGATGAATGTGGGTCCAATAAGGCTTAAATTTTTACTTGCTTCGCCATTAATGACAGTATATTCAGTAAAGTATGTAATAAATATGTGTGTGTTAGAGTACTAAACTCTGCAAATAGACAAATCTATTCTTTTTATGTTGTTCTAGTAATTTTTTAGCTGTTTCACTTTTCCTAGGTAAATTGTAGTTTACTGTAAAGCATGCATGATGTATTGACATGCAAAGTAAAATGATAAGACACAAAAATACTCAATAGATTCTTGATTATAATGACATATAACTAAATAATTTGAATATTATAGTAATTGTATCTCTTTAAAACATCCATGCTTGAAAGTCAGCCCATAAATAACTTTTGTTCTCATTAATGACCTTTAAAACATTGTAAGAAACAGGACAATGCAAGTTAGAAGAGATTTAAGGGAGAAGCTAGGGGTATGGAAATAAAACTAAGCAGGCTATAAAAAGACTGAGAGAGTAAATTGCACTTCATGTATCTGTTCCCTCACGTAACCTACAGTGTTGCTGAATTACATTTGTCTCATTTCAAAGAAATTATTATTATCTTTAAACAGCCAATCAGGGGGCTATAGATGTACAGATACCATACATATTGCCAGGAGAAATTTGCTTAGAACAATATAGTTGGGTTTCATTGAAGGAATTTTTAAAAATCTTGCTAAAAAAACTTTCATATGTCCTTTAGGAGAAAGAATGTCCCTGTTCTTTCCTCAGAGTTGTGCTTTTTCTGTGCCGCACAAAATTTAGCTCCAATTTTGATGTGAAAAAAATCACTAAATATGACCACCTTCTTCTTCCTGCTTCCTGCAGTCTCCTTGTGTCTTGTTAGTTGAACAGTCTTAGTGTTACCTTATGGTGTTGGAATATATGAATCCATAAGCTGTCTGCCTGTCTGCTTCTTTAATTAGTAGAGGGAGTGACAGGATTGCCTGGGATCCCTGCAGCAGGTTCAGAACCATTGCAACAGTAGGCAGACAATGATTAAAATTACAAAGGCCTTCAGTCACTTGCTTCAGAGGATGAAGGAAGACTTTTTCCCTAATGTAAAATTATTTTGATGCCTCACTTGCTTTTTTGTTATTTTCTTTCTGTTGTTGCTGTTATTGCTTTGTGGCGTCCTCCGTTTTTGGTGCCGGGTGGTGTGCTCAGGACAAAATAATCATTATATGTGCATTCAGGAAAGTATTTCCTCCTGCTTTAGCATGGCAGGGCCCTGCACACATTTTACCTTCTTTGCCACATGGGGTATAGTTTGCCTGGTAGGATCATCTATGCATAACTCAATTCATCAGTCCCCTGCTAATGTAACTAATGCTTTATTTCAAGCGCTAGTCAGTGCTGAAAGTCTTTGCATAACACAGTTTGAAGATTTCCTTTCTACCTTATAAATTAACAAATACTTTATATACGATATAACTCCTCAATTGTTAAAAACACATAAATGTTGTAGTTGTTATCCACTCTTATGTGACTGTTTACAAAACAAACAAAAAAATTGGTTTCCATATCTTGAAGAAAGAACTCTTATATTATAGTGATGTATTTTTATAAGGCTTATTCACGGATATGATGTGGCTTTTTTTCCATATCAGATATGCCGTTTTATCTCTGAAATATTGAATTGGTTGTATTAGACTGACTTCCTCTACCTGATTTTGATATCTGCTCCTCAGAAGAAGAGAGCTTTTCAGGGGATGTTAATACAAAACAAAAAAAAAAAAAAAAAAAGAAAAGGCCTGCTTCAGAATCTGTTTGGCAATTACACGAGACAGTATACACAGCTCTGCTGGTACAGTCATTTGTTTTAACTCTGGAAGACCATTCATACAAACATTTGAGTATACATGATCAAATCTCTGTACTTTTAAATTACATTTAGCAATAGAGTTGCTACAAATTGGAAACTGAATAGTGATTCCAAGGGGTTTCTTCTTTTTAAAGACACCCTCACCAAAACAAAACCAAACCAAAACAAAACAAAAAAAAAGAGGCATTTAGTAACCTTGTGCACCTATTCTGTTTTATCTGTATAGGAAGAACACATTTTAGATATCTGTTTCTGATAATGTCATAGAAACTAGTTCATCAACATTGTGAGCAACAAACTATGTTACTGCCTTTTTTTCAAGATGGTTATATGTATGTACATCGCTGATCTCCAATATTTTCTTTTCCTTTTGTATGTGAAAGACAGAACTGGCACACCACAAAAATCCAATGTGACTTGAAATGATACTAGGGAAAAAATTCTCCAGCTCTATCATTAGTTTAGTAAGCAACCTCTATTAATATTTTCCTTTTTCTGCACTTCAGTTTATGTCTCTATATAATTAAAATCATGAGAGTTCTTTCATTTATAATGTGCTTTGATATCTTTGGAAAACAAAAATTTGAGCAAAGAATGATAAATACAGCTTTGCCATTTACTGTGTTGTAGGTTATGTTCCTCCATCAAAGCTAGATCAGTGGCATCCCTTCATGTAGTGGTCAACACATTATTGAATAGTAAACTTAAGTTCCATTCTTTCTTTTACCTGACTTCTGTAGCGTATCCATCAGTATGTATTTTTTTCATTGAATTGCAATTACTAGAGAAAAAGTATTGCTATGTTATATGAAGTTGTGACTGTACTGTTTTTATGATACACTTTGAGGTATGCACAAATTAAGACAATTTTAGATGTCAGTCCTGGCTGTAAAGCTTAATTTTTTCACTGAGCTCCACACATCTATAGCAAAGAATCTACATCTGATTTATTTTCCTAAATGTTTTTAACTCTCATTGAGAAGAAATAAACAATTAAAGATATAAATCTTTTGAGCTGTTTTATATCTCCTTGAGGATGAGAATTGTGCCCATTCTTTCCATGGATGGGAGAGGAATTGGCTGGTCCTAGAATGTGCATTGAATCAGATGAGTCCCTCTCTGTGTGTTTTATGCCAGATTTCAAGCCATTTGAAACAGAGGAAGGAAGCACACAGCATTAATTGTCTTTAAAGAGTAATATCCAGAGGAACCTAAGGAACACATTCACTCTACAAGTCACAATCCCGGTGTGTTGTTAGGGTACTGATATGCAATTTAAACTGTCAATAAATAGTTAAAATAATTTTGTTATATAATTCTTTTACTCATCTATATCTTACATTTGTCTTCAATTATTTTTGTTCTACAGTGAAACATTTAAAATACTCTGCCAAAAATTGAATTGAAGAAACACAGAGTGAGCAGTGTCCAGAAACTCAGCTCTTGGTTTTGGGACATTTGCATAGCAGTTAAAAGAAAAATTAGGACAGGAAAAAAAAAAAAAAAAAAAAAAAAAAGGATTAGTAGTCAGCTTCTAACTCTTATATGGCTGAACAGTTCTTCCATTGCTTATTGTTTCTGTCTCTTTGAAGGGAAGATAAAGCTGAAGAAGTTGCAACTGGAAATGTTTCCAGTTACATCTAGAGTCATTCAGTTCATCTGCAAAGCATGGTGGTTACACACAGCCTGCCTGTCTATAGCCTCCCTTGGGAGCTCCATTGCCTATGTAGTCTGTAGATTGTGGTGATTTACAGGTAATTTCTGGATTCAGTTCAAGGAATGAGTTTTGTTATAGACAAGTCTGGAATTACACAAATCTAGTTACTTCAAAGAATAGCTGGACCTGCTCTCCTTGTCATGTTCCCACTGAAATGACCAACAGAGTCACCCAAGTTTTACAACCAAATAGAATCAAGTGGAAGGGCTTTTTTTCCATTGTCTACTGCCAGTAGAATGGATTTATCCTGTAAGTTTAACAACATCCCTCTTCCCCAATTATTATTATTGTCTTGGTTAACACTCAAGACAAGATGAAATTCAGATGTCAAACTTCTCTTCTGCACACACCACTCATGTTAAAATCCCACACAAATCATCCCTCAGTGTGTATATGAAAAATCCCTAAGTGGAAACTTACGGGCTTCTAGCTTTCAGCTTCATCAGGACAGCTGATTTTGATAGAAGCTGATATCAGATGACAGATAATAATATCAAGGGAAGAAAATAAAAGAACTTTTCTTCATCAGTCATTAAAGTTGTAAGAAAATTGGAGGACTATTGTTGACAGATTAATTGCATTTTGCTGATGATAAAATGCTTTTTGGCTTAATAGCATTGTTGATTGAATGTAGCTGATATAAATATTTACATAGAAATTCATATATAGAATACTGTATTTGTTCCTTGTCACATGGACCATGTGCTGTAGAAAGGAGTTTAATTTTTCTTTTTTCTTCACTCCTCTGTATAAATCAAGCTCTCATTTGCTATTGTTTCTTCTATTTTCTTTCTAAAGGATTATATTTTTTTTAATTAATAAGCCTGAAATTCAAGTCCTGCCTGCTTTGCTTCTACATCATTGAGTAGATGGATGTCTATATTTTTGTTAATGTATTTATGAAGTGTTGATTTTGATGCTCATTTCATCGATTAATGATTTGGTAATTTAAACAAACACACTCCTTGACTGTAGGAGCAAATTTTTGGAGAGCCTCCCACAAAAACAAGTCACTCACAGAAAACTATAGTTTATGTTTTCAAAGCTAATCTGAAATGCAGGAAGTTTTCAACACAGTGATTAGGAAAAGAGGTTACTCTGCAAAAGAAAAAAAAATAAAATCACTGAAACTGATTACTCCGTGCAGAGCATCCTTTAGGAACACAAGTAGCATCTTGAGTCAATAAGAGCAGAAAGAGAATTCTAAGCTGAAGATTATACTGTTATCATATCATGCACTTGGGAGTCCTCTGATAGAAAACTTTGTGAATGACTCACTGATCTATATAAAGGATATTAATAACTTTTAGGAGATGCAGTAAAAGTGTTACTGAGTCTCAAAAGTCCAAGTTTCGATGAAAAATTAAGGAGCTTCCAATTATCCCCATTTGAATGGAGAAGATTTTTAGGCACCAAAATGAAAAACTTGAGAACCTTGACTCAGGATGATAATATTGATAAGGAAAGATTTTTCTTACTTCTGTGAAGCTAAATTCCTCAAAAAAATAGAGGATGTAATCTAGAAGATAAGAATTTTGAAGTATTTAGGTGGCTCTGGGAGAAGTAGTTAATGCAAAAGACAGTAAACATATTTGAGTGTTCAGGGAAAGCATACTACCTCAAATTTCTTTTCTGTGTGTAGGCAATGATTAACATTACAATCTAAAAAAAAAAAAAAACAAAACAACCGTAAAATAACCCCAAACCTAAACAACAGCTTCAAAAAGGAAGAATATAGCACTCCTAGGTAGTTTTGGGTTTATTAACAAGTGTGTTTAAATTGTATTTTTCTAAGGCTTTTCTGTGTCCACACAAGTGATTCTCAGGCTATGTCCTTCTCTCGTTGTGGATATGGCTTCCACACAGAAACATTCAGCAGCAAGTGAAATTTGACCTTTTGTTTGATGTTCCTCTCAAACCCATGACATGTGGGAATTTGTTCTCAGCCAAGCTTGAAAACATCTCTGACTTAAAACCAAAGCAAAACAACAGTGAAAAACAACTTCTCCTTGCTTTTTACTTATTAATTTTTTTTTAGAAAACAGAATAATGTTAGCAAAGCCTAATGTTATAATTAACATTTCTATAAAGCCCACAAAAAAAAAAAAAAAAAGGTCAAGATTAGTTTTACATATGTAACTTCCAACATTGCCCTTTAAAGAACAGAACTGGCTATGTTGAGCATTTTCTTTTGATATAACAGAGTTTATTCTTTGGATGTTTTGCTGTTAATGGTACAGATACTTCAAATGACTTCTAAAGTTCAGGGTGCTGACTTTGTGAACATGGCAAGTAAGTTTAAATCATGATAAAAGGTATATTTTTAATAAAGTGATCATTGGTAATTTCTAATTGTACTTAATGGTGACTATAGCATGAATTCGGAAGTCTAGATGGAAAAGGAATACATCTCCTCTTTTTGGAGATGTACCATGCAGTTGCCCAATAAAGTCTGGAGAAAGTTACTTCAGCAATATAAGTGAATTATTCAGGAAACCATTTTATTGTCCTAAGAATCTTTGGGATATAACTGTTTCACAGGACTAGGATGTGGGTATATCCAAGCAATCCCATGTATATTTGTTTTTTGTTTGGTTGTTAGGTTTATTTTATGACCTTATATGTCATTTTTGTTCATCA
Organism: Merops nubicus; assembly: GCF_000691845.1. NCBI lineage: Eukaryota > Metazoa > Chordata > Aves > Coraciiformes > Meropidae > Merops > Merops nubicus. The sequence continues at coordinate 11,923 of NW_008618281.1, forward strand.
GAATTCACAAGAGTAGCCTCAGCTTACATCGTTAGTATCTTCAAAATAAGCTGCAACTTGGAATCAGTAATTTTGCATAGTTAATCAGGACCCTCAGAGAAAGGAAAAGATGAACTTGATTAAGATTGCAGTTAGAATTTGAGATATTTTACCTTCATTTCCTCCCTCTGTCACTTCTGGTATTTCTGTTATAACCTTCTGCAAAAATCTTGAGTATATGATCAGTTCTTTGCTCTTTGAAAGAACTGATACTATTCCATGTAATTACATGGCAATTCTTTGGGGCAATAGTTGTTTCTTCCTTTGTATGTAGAATCTAACACAATGGGGTCTATGTGTGGTTGTCTGTGGTTTTTTTTGTTGTTGCTGTTTGGATTTTTTTTTTTTTAATTGATTTTGTATCATTTTAAACATAAACAAAAGCCATCATTCTTACAGTACAAAATAAATCCCGAGACCAACCGTATTCGGCACTTGAACACGTATCATTGGCCAAATCTTGACTCAGCAGTCTGTGGGAGTACACAATTTATTTGGGATTTTCAGAACTGAATTCAAATCTGCACCTGATTCCACCCTGCAGCAGGAGATTCTTACCCTTCTCTCTGCTGTAGAAAGGCTGATATACACCCAAAGTTATCCATTGACAAAAATTATACTAGAATAGGAGAAAATCATAATTCCCTCAATTAAACAAACCTTAAGGCATTGCTAAGCTATGCACGTTTTCAGGGGGAATGTCAATAACCTTATCCCCAGGTCTGAGGATGGAAAAGAAACTTCCACACTCAACTACTTACCAAAGCTAGGAGGTGATGCTTTGGGAGTGAAAGTAATTAGAGAAATATAAGCTATTAGATTTAGTATTTGAGGGAATGCTATTTAATTTTGGAATCATGTCTCTGTTGGAGGTAACTGTTGCTAGAGGGAACCCAACTCCAGGGAAGACATTTGATACTGGATTGTGGTGTATCCATTAAACTGAGCTTTTTTGTTTGCACTGACAGTGGTACATGGAATGTGGAAGCTACTTCCACAACAGCACAGCTTACTCCTGGCAGATATTAAATAAACTGTGTCTTCAGCCAGAGTTTGTGCCTGTAGAATTCAATTTAGACCCCATCATGAGTGTGAGCAGGTGATTTGGCTGGCTTTTCCTGTGGAGACTAACTAGTTGCATTATAGTGCCTGGATACTTCCAATGGGATCAATCAGGATATGTTAATTGCGCCAAGATAATTTTAAAGTGGTGTAATGGGAAATTTGCTAACTTGGGAGAAATGCTATATTTTTAACAGTAAGGGGTATTGTTATTATTATTCTTTTGAACAGGTGGTCTACCAGCATGGAAGGAACCATGCTGCTGACAACGGGAGAAAAGAGAAAGATGCAGAGAAATGAACCAGCAGGAAGTTCAGAGTTTGTTTGGATAATTTGAAAAACTTATTAGTGGATGGCTCATCTGCACCAAGAAATACAGTATGTTCAAAATGAAGGGTTTTCAACAGGACTTTATATTGCTTTCTCAATTGTTTTTTTCTTTAGCTGCAGAAAGCTTTAACAGAGGGGAAAAACCTCAGATGGTCATCTTTTAGCCAGTATTAAAAGCAGTAAAAACTGTTCATTTGGAAGAAAAAAAGAGGAAAAAATATTGAAGATACTCTGGAACTGAAGATGTAGCTCTTGCTAATTCAATTAACTGAGTGAAGAAAAGAAGTGAAAACACAATAATAAAGGTAATTTGGTCATCTGTTTCTGATGATGATTATTATGAGTAGTTGCTTATCAAGACAAAGATAACTCTCATCCAGGGCCAGTGCAGCAACTCCCTTTGTTAGCTGAAGGCAATATATGATTCAGGAAGAATTGGATATTGTTAAACGGAACCTCTGATAGTAGGTGTAATCTGCTTGTTGTAAGCAGTGGAGGAGAATAGATGAAGAAAGTTTAGGGAACAGAGGATTGGAAGCTTCATTAGACGAAACAGAGAGGAACTGGAAAATTAATTCAGTATTGGAAAATGTTAGATGGCCCACAATAAACTGTGAGTCAGTGATATGTTTACTTCTGTGGTGGCAGTAGCTGTGGGTTAGACCCAGAGGGAACTGCAATTCCTTCCAAGGGCAGAAGTGAATGTGTACTCATGCTAACTTCTGGACTAGAGTTACAACAGCTAAGGGAAGGACAATGGGGAATCTCCTCATTTCAGGCCCTTCTTCTTGCCATAGGGTAGGCTGTTCCCTTTTCACTGTCATATAGACAAATTATTCTCCAAGTTCTGTGAGTGTTTCTGGCTGTAAATCCTGGTTGGAGGTGCCAGCTGCTTCCACTCAGCCTTGAATTAAAGTGCTTCTGCCATATATTAAGACTGATCTTAAGATACACTCTCTTCATTAAATTTCTTTATTAGTTAGCTCAGACAGCTCTTTTTTTCACCATGCTCACTTTTACAAATACAGTATTGAAGGGATCATCTCTCTCCATATGTAGTATTACTGGCCTTGAGTACCTGCCCAGGATCATGGATTCCACTCAGGGAGCAATGCCTCTAGCAGCTAGCTGACACAAGGCAGAACAGTGTGGTGCCAAGTACTTCAGAAATTTTCTTACATGAAAGTTATGTATGTGGAAGGTGGGGCTTGAAGAGGAGAAACTGGCAGTTTTGAGATGTGTTAGATTTTTACTGCTGTTCAGAGCCCTGCTTCATGCTACAGTTGTGAGATGGGCTACTGGTGTATGGCATATATCACAGAATCATAGAATGGTTTGAGTTGGAAGGGACCTTTAAAGGTCATTGAGTCCAGCCCCCCTGCAGGGAGCAGGGACATCCCCAACTAGAGCAGGTTGGTCAGAGCCCTGACCAACCTCACCTGGAATGGTTCCCGGAATGGGGCTTCAGCCACCTCTCTGGGCAACCTGGGCCAGGGTCCCACCACCCTCACTGTATATATATATATATTTGTATATATAAATAATATATATTTATGCTTGTTCAGTCACTGAATAAGAAATCAAGCAAATAAGCACGTGACATCATAACAAATAAGTGTATGGTTTGCACAATAACATAAATAGCAAAAACTTTAGAATAAGTTTAGTAAGGTCAGAAAGTAAAATAACAGGAAAAAAAAATTGCTCTCTGGCCTATTCTATTTATTTTCCACACTATCAAAATATAATTGTAGAGCAGATATTATCAACATAAATAAAAATTTCACATAACGCTTAAGTTCATTCTAGATCATGAGCAATTCCAGTGACTTGCTATAAATGGATAATAGCTACAATTTTAGAGGAGTTTATTTACATTTTGTCATTGCATACAGTCTGAGTTGGTTATTTTACTTGCAGCGATGCAGCACAATATGATGCAGAAATGCAACAGTATGCAATGTGACTTGAAAGAGTAAGGGGTGTTTGGTATTTTTTGTCATACACTACCTGCCTTTAGGGAGGCAAGCGTACAGTCAAGGAGGAGGTATAGGACGGCCTGGGCAAAGCAAGTGGCAAATATGTCCTGCGGTATGAATGATGGAGCCAGTCATTCATCATTGGAAATAAGGAAGTATATTTCTAATAGGGTTTTTTTATTTGTCATCTTTATGCAACTTTCAGAATATTTTTTTTACCAGGAGGTAGCCACAGTTGACTAATAAGTCTCATTTATTAATGTGTACAGTGAAATGGCTGTTGACAATATTATAGAACTGTCCTATAAAGCATAATTTAATAATAAAAAATATTAGAAAAGATTGCTATGACAACCTTAAAATCATGCAGATTAAATGGGGTCATACACAAAGTGAAACCGGATCAAAATTTATGAATATATCAGTGTTCTCATCAGTGCTATTATCTTTATTTATTGGTGTTAATATATGTTTGGGATGTTTACTGTAACACAATATATTTCTTATTCTGTGGAGATCTATGAAAGCTATTGCTCCCCTTACAACTTTTTCAATTTATTCTGAAGAACTACCAATTCAAAGATAAGTCAGATTCAGGTCTGTATCAGAATGAAGGCTCTGTTTTCAAAACCATTTGATGCCCACTAAGATATATTTTGGACTCTTAGATATATCTGGGTTAACGATCCTCTAGGGACCAGAGTCATAACCCTATGGTAAACATTATCATTGACCTTCTCAGGTGAGTGATGTAATCCCTCCCAATTTCAGCATTATGTGGCAGAACTTTACAAGCTTTCCTTTATCTTTTATTGGAGTCAATTTAATTCTATTAAATATTCTGCCAGAATCTTAAGCATAAACTAAAATTAAAATTTTAAATAATATGGAAAAATTTAACTAAGACAATGTTTCTGTCCATAAAATATTACTAAGAGGTTAATATATAACTTTTTTACATAAGGTTGCTTATATTCCAGAAACTATTTTTATGTTTCTAAGCAATAAGATTTTCTTTGTTTATCAAAAATGTAATGAAGAAATGTCCTGTTTTTTTTCTACTTGGTAGGTATCAGTCTGATGAAACTTGAAATGGAACATAACAACAAAAAATACCCTATCTAGAAGTGGACAATAGAGAATGACCTTATCAAACATGTGGAAACTGACCTTAACAAACATAAAGCATTCTGCCGTTCTGCTTGTAGGCTTTTCTCCATTAGCTGTTATAGTTATTTAACATTTCATTTAGCTATGGTGTTGTAGCAGTCACAGTCATGACCTAGGGTATGAAAAAATTGTGACTATGGGATTCTCAAGGTTCTATAATACACAAGGATGTGAATGGTTTCTGGAAGTTTCTTCATTAGAATTTACTACAAAGCTACCATTAGTAGAAACAAATATATAGTAGATATGTACAAGTCACTACTAAATTATCACTAGGAGGGCAAGTATATTCATATTACAAGAGTAAAGAGTAATGTGGTGGATTAAGCCTGGCTGAGCAAGAGATGCCCACCAAGCCACTCTATCACCATCCCCCTTTCCTCTCTCTCCTCCACAGAGCAAAAAGGGAAAGGAAAATAAGATGAAGACAAAACCCCTTCTGGGTAAAACCAAGGCCAGTTTAGAAAGCAAAGCCAAACAATGCTGCACTTGGAAACAAAGAGAAAAAAACCCAAAGATTTAGTCTCTACTTCCCATCAACAGGTCTTCAAAGATGATATGTGTCATGAAGTACAAAGTCAGCCAGTCATCCCTTGCGAGGGCCAGGTCTGTCTGGGAGAACTTGTGCAGGCCACCCACTGGGAAAACGTGAGGAGAAGCTCTCTCTGAGTAGGTAGTGAGCTACTTTTTTGTGCCCTTTCAGTGTAGATATATAAGTGGGTGTAGGACACCAGTTCCCAGAATAATTGTTGCTGACTCCTGTGTTCCTGGAAGGTCGGTTTGTTATCACAATTTCTTTGTCCTGCACCCATCAAGGTTTCTTTGTCCTGACAGCTACTCCCCCTTACAGAGGCTTTAGGTGTGGTTATCAGGGATATCTTGGGACACCAGCTAAGGATATATTCTTCTTTTCAGGTATGTTTACCAGGTTGCCTTTGCTGCATCTCCTGTCAGGAGTACAAGTGAAATTATTTAAATTCTCAAGCATCAATCCTGTTTTTACTTTAGTGAAAAAAATAATTTGTTGTAATTTTCAATGATTGTGGAAATAGTAAAGTATTGTTCCTGTCACCTCAGAAATACAATGTTGTCCTCAGTTTTATGACATGTGCTTTTCTATGCTTCCCACATAAAGCTTCAAAAGACCTCTGACTGTAGAAAAGCAGAGCAAATGAGCAGAAAAAAAAAAAAAAAGTGTATAAAAGGATATAAAACATGCAGTAGATTTTTAGTCTGAATTGTGAAAGTACTTGGTATTTTTCCAGTGTGGCATAAAATTAATTCTATTTGCTTTCATTCCCTTTTCAGGGAGTGGAAAACAGAGAGATGGTAAGTGAGTGTCCAAGGGCACCAAAAATTGCCCTTACAGCTTGTATTTTCTGTTCATTTGGTCACGTTTCTCTTCATTCTCCCTTCATCCCCCAAACCCCATGTGTAATGCAATATTTGTGGCACTCAGAAAAGATTTGGAAAGAATACAGGATTTTTATTTTCTGAAATATTTTTGATCAGTATTCAGCAAAATGTATATTAGTATACTTACCAGGGGTACTACAGGTGTCGTTAAGTACTATAGCAGCATAAAAGCATTTTCTAAAAGGTAAGACCAGGTGGTCAATTAAAAAAAAAAAAAGTCTTAAAATCCCAAGTTTTTTTAGCATTTTGCCAAGCTGTTTGTACACGTTTACATTCCTAATTATAGTCTGTCAGGGGTTGTGACTGCTTTCCCTTCCACCAAAAGCCATCTTGCAGGGACATCCCTTTTCACTCTTCTTGTAGACCAGCTAACTATCCATTAAATACTCTCAAGATCAAGATGGCGGAATGCTCTTCTTCAGTGCTGGGGAATTTATTTGTGTGCAGTTACAAAAGAATTGTTCTGAGACAGAAGGGAAAGCAGGATGGGTAACGTAAAGACTTGTCCAACTGCAAGTTACTGCTACTGACTACCACCTAATTCTTCTTACTTTTGTGTTATTTTGGACCTACTTTATTTGAAGTGGAGTATTATATGGGGGATCACTTTTTATTCAGCAAATATACTTATCTCCTTAAAACTCCAAGGAATATTGGACTGGGCAAATGTGTAGTCATTCTTATTTCAGCGCATGTGACAAACACCCTTATGTATAAAGAAAGAATAAAATATTAAATGTATATATAGTCTCTGTGTTTTCTTATGGTGGGATTTGGTTTTCATCAAAAGGAAAGGGGATTACAGCAAGGAGACAAAAGTCAGTCAGTAACAGGAATTAAACACATTTATTCCCCTCTACATTCAGTCTCCTTGCCTGTGTTGTCAGTGCTTGCAAATCAAGTCAGGAAGCAGTGGTGCTCTGAGTATTGAGAGTTTGGCTTGAAAAGGACACTGTGCCAGACAAGTGATATTACTGCCTAATGCTTGCTTCATTCACCTGAGGGACAAAAAGAAGGAGAAGATACCAAGCCTTCTCTGGTGTTGAAACGACAGGGTCTAGGTCTTTCCTCTCTGTGGTGACAGTATAAGCTTGGACCTCAGCCAATCAAAAGACACAAATTTTGCTGAAAATGACAAAGAATGAATGTCAATTAACTTGACAAAAATCACATCGGAAATGCTTTTTGCTGTATCATGTACATTTTGTTTCTTCTTTCCCACTAAGAACAAGATTTATTGCAACCACAAGGCAATTTTAGCTTTGTCTCCAGAATGTCCTGATCAATATCTCTTTGTTGGTATGTATGTAGCAATCAGTATCATCTCTAATATAGAAAGGTAAAAAAACCCACACCAGTAAATTTTCTACAATGTAAAAGTAAAAGTTATTGATTGAAGCTACTTGGATTTTTGCCCCAAATAATGGCTACAAAGTATTAAATTACCATTTTTTTCTTGTGTTATTGTCAGCTCTGTTACACCTGCCCACATGCATCCAAATATCCACAAGTAGGAAAAGCAATAGTGCAGAAAAGCTTTCTAGACAGAACAATAGGAAGAGTGAGAAAGGTCAGTCCTTTTCTGGTCTACATTATTTCCTAATTAACTTGTAAAGTACCTTCTCTTTTCTTTTTAAGTAGACTTAAATATTTTAGCAGGCTTTGGATTACTGGAAAAAAAAAAAAAATCCCAGAAAAGAATAGGAAAAACAAATTAACTGTTGGATAGGAGTACTGAATGGATTGAAACCCTTCTCTTTGCTGCCAATTAGAAGCCTCAGATGGACTGAACTGTACGAATATTTTCAGACTTTCAGTTTTTCAAATGGGGAGTGTGAGGGGATGCGTGAAGGAATGGACTAGTAATAGAAGCTTCAAACGCTTCCCTATGGATTTATTTGGAAAAAAAACCCTTCAGGTTCACAAATGTCTGCTTTACAAGCCCTGCTATAATTGTAACAACTAATATTAATATGAAACAGGAACTGGTATCCATCAGTGAACTGAAGAGTCTGCAAGTGCTATAGTACTCATGTACTATATAGTATTCATCTGGGTTTCTAAAGAAATACAATATCTGAAGAAAGGATTCAAGCTGCAGATTTATATGGTGCTTGCACTGGCCTATATGTATGTTGTAAAATAATGTGCCACAATTATCTAGATTGCAAAGCAAAGTCAGATACACCATGGCACACTACAGCAACCAAGATATGTCAATTGATACAGGACTTTTAACTAACTATATTTATTAATGTATGTCTTCCTAAATTTTCCTTCTGTCATCTTACAGCTCAGAGTCCTTGTAAAGCTGTGAATGTTAAGACATTATGAAAAGTACAAATGGGAGAAACATAATTATAGGGAATAAATTCACATGAGTACTCTTACAGAAAGCATAATATATCCTATAAACTATGTAATATACTTCTGAATCTTAACAAATATCTTGAATTTCATATTAAATTTTTTCATATTGCTTAAAAATATGAAAAGAATTTTGGGGTAAATTGTAGGTAAATCTGTCTTATCTAAATTTATGTAAAAGGTCTTGCTTTTAAGTAAGAGTAACATCATCACAGTTACTAACACTGTGGAGGGGGTGAATATCTGGTCAACAGGGAGGAGAAACGAAAACTTTCATGTAACAATGTTTCATCTGCACACAAAACTTTATAGTATAAAAGGGACCATTATAATAATGCTATTCTATAAACCAATAATAGATAGTGCCCACAGAGATTTCTATATCCAGTAATTTCCAAAGAAAACAAACAGGAAAATTTTGATTTCTAAAACTCTTAACTCAATCACTTTATCTAGTTTCTTCAGTGCATGACCAATTTAATGTAATTTATACTTTAAGATTGCACCAGAGAGAAACCACTTTAGAGTCCAGGGAAAATTGACATTGTCACTGTGTCAGCAAAATAGATATATTTTTCATATCCTATGCTTCAATTTAAACTAACTATTTTGTGTGCATACAGGATAATTTATCAAGGCTGAATCCTGTAAGAAAAACTCAGTGCAGGCAGATTCTCTACCTCATTTATATCACTTCCATTATCAGACAACTTTCAGGATCTAGGCAAATAAATTTATAATATCCTTACTATGAGCATTTATAATAATATCATTTAATTCTATTGATGGTGATTGGCTGTTATTTCATATAAAGTTCAGTATATATTACTCTCATCTACGCAAGTTCAAATCAAATAAAAATTTGTACAATGGTTATAGTTTTTATATAATTGTAAAGGATTTTTATATCCTAGCTAAAAGTTAAAGGGCAACTTTTAGTATAATGAAATACAAGAAACATTTTGAGTTTCTAAGACATGACAGACATTCAAAGGTGATGAAAAGTTTTGCTCTGGATACTCCCATCTCCTCAAACTCCTGTTCATGTTATTTTGTTGTTAGATTATGTCTTGCATTTCTTGGTTTTGTTCTGAATAAAAAAAAAAAAAAAAAAAATGGATGTTTTATTGCTTACTTATACAAATAATCAAAACTGCAGCTCTTTATTTCACTTGTTTCATTCTTTGTCTTTGCAATTTTGCAAATAGGATATGCTTATTATATACAGGATATGCTTATTCATATCTTAATAATTTGTATTTCTTGCTGTTTCTTTTTAAGATTGGATCTTACTTGTATCCTAAAAACCTACCATTATAAAACCCACCAGATAAATTAATACTGTATGGTTAACTTTTATGCAGAAACTTTACTGGCACTGATATGTTCTTCTCTTATATTCTGTAACGCCTTTTTTTCAGCCATTTGATAGATTCAAAATCTACAATACCCCTTTCAATCAATAGCACATTTCTATGTAGGTATTTTCTTAACTTTGCACATGAAACATTTTACATCTGCTTTGCACAGAGGTTCTCTCTGAATGTGTTAGACTGTGGATGAGAAACTTAGCTTGCAAAAATTCAGTAGTAGTGCAAGAAACAACTCATATTCATCTAACTGTATATAAAGCCAGTAAGAATCAAATACATACATATTTATGTTTAAATATGTGTTTGAGTGCTCTCCTGAATTGGAAATTTAAATCTTACTGTATTTGTCAAGCTTTAGGGCCATTTCTGGGGGCAAGAGGTGAATGGAAATACCACATCACAGCTAGAATTTTCAGGAAAAATGAAATCACATGAAAAAAGTATTGTGGATCAATCTTAACACTGGGTTTTTCAGAATTATTGATCTTTTATTTTGCAAAACAACTAAATGCACAATAAGGAGATGATACACTGATGGCTTTCCATACATCCTGCTGTGCAAAAATATTCACAGCATGATGCAGAGAGTTACATTGTTGAATTCCTCTCCTTTCATTAATACTTATCTTACAAATTATAGGTTTTAGCTTTTTGCAAGTGTGCAATCCAGCTATTTGTGAATGGTTTCATTCAGTAAAAAATAAAAGCATATGAGTGATGGCTGAACTAATTGTTCATCAAATTATTATAATGGAATCTATTTTTAAAAGTAAAATTAATGTATTCTTGTGTGCTGTTTATTTATGCTGCCTCTCCTATTCTCAGGGAAGACATGTATTTATAATCATATTTTGCCAGTTGATTCAAGGTTAAAGACAATCATGATTACTGCAGAATACTTTATTTTAAAAAATAAAATTTGTATTATGCATATTGTGCTGTTTAAACATCTTTCTAAAGCAATTGGTGATAAAATGATGACCATTATTATTTATGACAAATCAGTACATTACTATCTCCTTTGAAATGTTCAATAGCCCAATTGTCACTAGAGCTCTGTTGTTAGAGTTTTTGAGTGAATGTTCAAAACAAATCGTGGAGAATTTGATGAATATATTCCACCACAGTTTGTAGGAATTTTACATGGAATTTTCTACTCATAATATAAAATTTTCCATTTTGGAATTTTTTTCCACATTTCCATCCTCTGGGTTCCTTGAATATTAACATCCATGGAATGAAAGAATCAGATCACATTTAAAATAAGCATGAAAGATAGTCTGAAGTACACGAAATATGCAAACTTTATTGTCATTTGGCTGTCATACTTCACAGGAAGTAGGCAATGTCAGTACTCATAATTCTCAATATATTGTGCCTCCTTAATGCCTAGGTTTTTCTAGAGCAAAAAGGACTTTTATAAAGTGACAACAAATAGGGGTTTCTAATACATACTAGAACAACTACTTTTTGTTACACTTGATGCTATGCCCTTCTTTGCAGCTTTACCTATTTCCTTTATAATCCATCAGCCACGCTTTTTCTACAACCTTTTGAAGTAAAACACAGAACATTAGCTAAAAAAATTACATTATTTAAAAAGATACTATCAGAAGAAAGACCCCTGTTTTTAATTTACTTTGTGTTGACACAGATTTCTATCTGCTATCACTTTATCTAGCTGACAAAATAGAATTTGTGCAGTGGATATATAAAAAATTTACGGAATTGCTATCTGTCATAGTCAGAAAAGGTGCTCTTTGTCATCAGTGGAGTCTTTATTTACTTTTAAAAGTGTTTGCCCATACACAGAATATCAGCCACAGTGTCCTTGTCGTTTGCTTTGAAGAGTGTAGTTATAAGAAATGATGAAATGAGTACTAAATAACATAATCTGTCTTTCTGCTCACAGATATTCTTTCAAATACTCAATCTGTACATGGAACTAAATCTCAAGGTTGTAAACAGTCCTAGAAAAATATGAAGGTGTATTCAACAAGATAATAAGGAGAATCTAATTTTAAGCAAGTTTGTATCTCAGTTCAGCTTGTACCATTCCCAAAGATAAGAGCTACCATGCACTCCATTATCCTTTCCCAATGCTGTTAAGTATTTTACCTTAGTCTTAAATCCTTCTGCCATATGATAAGTTACATGGACAACTTCATACAACTATTTTTCATTTTAACATGAATTTTTCCACGCTTAAATTAAGGACCTTAAATTAAAGTTATAACAACTTTACAGCTAGTTTTTCTTCTCATGTATCTTAGTATTTAAGAACTCATGGACTGAAGTGAAAGGGTTCAGGATGGCTCAGTAAAATTTCTTGTCACTGGTTTACAACTGTGTTCCCTTTGAAAGAATTAAATTAAAAAGTAGATGTTATATGTATTTAGAAATATCCACAGTGTGCTATTACTGTAGAAAATATTCACAGTACAGTGATACACTAGATTATCTTAAAGTTGGAGTCTGTAGAGAAATACTGTTTAAAAATATATTTATTGAGCTTGCTTTGAGATGTCTTTTGCAGTCCAAGATACAATGCATGGTTTCCATTTAGGTTTTTGGCAATGACGCACTTTGACTCTAATCAGAATACAAATGAAGTATGGCCATATGAAGAAACCTAGTCCAAATGAAAAGACTTCCATGTTGGATTTTCTCTGGCTATGTATTCCCCTTATATTTATAGACTGTTAGACAAGAGCTTTTTTCAAAAACATTACTCCAAAATTAGAGGGATTTAAAAGTCTTCCATTCTTAATATAGTCTGTGGTCCAAGAGAAAAATATATTTTAGATTTTGAAGTGTTAAGAGTTTCATCTTCAGTCCCAGACATGGAGTGACTTATTGTTTTATATATTAAGAACATTCTAAACATCAGCAGAGCTATTAAAAAGAACTATGCATATAAAAAAAAAACCTCAGAAATTGAAGATTACCTTGATAATATCTTACATTTAATACTGTTCAATGATGCTGAAGAACAACTGTTATTTTAGAGAGCCCATTATCATAGAGGCAATAAACTTTGATGAAGAAATTACTGAATAAGGATACAGAATAGAAAAATTAACTAAACAAAGGAGGAAATCCAACCTTTCTACCTCAAGTACTGTAATGGTACCAATATTTGGTTTCCAAAAAGTGCTGGGGAGTTTTAAATTGGCTAATATTTTAGGTGATTATGTCAACACAAGTTTAAATGTGTAATGGTGACAAACATAAAAAGTGTGAAAAGTATGGTTACACCTCTATATGACTATGCTGCGCATTAATCATTATGCAGCAAGAAGTACAAGCTGGAACAAAGTAGTTTTCAAATGACATGGATACTTTCTTGGTATTTGGTTGGTTTTGTTCTCAGAAAAATCCCTTTAGTGTACCCTTGTGGAGGATGCTTCTCTTTGGGGTGTGATGTCCTCTATCACCCAGTTACTGCATTGCTCACATCAGTGGCTGCTGCAGTGAGAGCAGTTCTGTGTGGGTACTTCTGGCTGCCTCTTTTGTGAGAACTGAGGGCAATTCCCTTAGTTACATGAAACAACACAAGTGGCAGCTGCTTTTAAAAGGAAAAAACTGCTTTACATAAATTAAGATCCACTGTTTTGTCCTCAGAAAGGGCAAATCTGGATGGTCGTTTGCAAATACTCAAAAGTACCGTCATAGCCGTATGCAGGCTAATGAAGTTCTTCCATTGTCTTCATTCTGCAAAAATAAAGGACAAGTCTTCATTCTGTAAAAGTAAGGGACAACTTTTCATTCTGCACATGCACTGCAAGAGACACACACAAATCTCTTGCTGAGTTTTCAAAGACACAGACATGTAAGGTAACATAGGGTAAAGTCTACCATATCCTGGAGACTCTTGCACAGCAAAGGAAGGATTATTTTTTACAGATTATGTCCCCCATAGTGTGCTTCTTTTTTTTAATTAGAGTTTAACAAAGGTTTCTTTTCCCCCCAGAGGTTGTTGTGGTGAGCAGAGCCCGCC
>NW_008618282.1:0-836 GCF_000691845.1 Merops nubicus
GAGGAGGAGGAAGGCACCGAGGAGAAGAAGGTGGGGGCTGTTTGGGGATCCCTCAGTTTGGGGATCCTCAGAGTTTGGGGATCCGGAGATTTTGGGATCCTTGAATTTTGGGGATCTTGGAGTTTTAGGCTCCCCAGGTTTTTGGATCCTTGAGGTTTGGGATTGGTGGGTTTGGGGATCTCCAAGTTTTGGGGTCCATGAGTTTTGGGATCCCTGAGGTTTGGGGTCCACAGATTCTAGGGTCCCCGGGTTTTGGGATCCTCCAGTTTTGGGATCCATGAGTTTTGGGGTCCACAGATTCTAGGGCCCCCAGGTTTTGGGATCCTCCAGTTTTGGGATCCGTGAGTTTTGGGATCCATGAGTTTTGGGATCCACAGATTCTAGGATCCCTTGGTTTTGGGATCCCTGAGTTTTGAGATCCTCAAATTTTGGTCTCCCCAGGTTTTGGATCCTTGAATTCTGAGCTCCTCAGAATTTGGGTTCTCTGAGTTTTGGGATCCTCGGTTTTGGGGATCCTTGAGCTTTGGGCTCCCCAAGTTTTGGGGATCCCCAAGTTTTGTGAACTTCAAGTTTTGGTGTCCTCAGATTTTGGGATTCTGAGATTCTGGGATCCTTGAATTTGGGGATCTTGGAGTTTTAGGCTCCCCAGGTTTTGGGATCCATGAGTTTTGGGATCCATGAGTTTTGGGATCCTCAAGTTTTGGGCTCCCTGAGCTTTGGGCTCCCCAAGTTTTGGGATCCACAGATTCTAGGATCCCTTGGTTTTGGGATCCCTGAGTTTTGAGATCCTCAGATTTTGGGATCCCTGAGTTTTGAGATCCTCAGATTTTGGGATC
>NW_008618282.1:877-1451 GCF_000691845.1 Merops nubicus
TTTAGGCTCCCCAGGTTTTGGGATCCTTGAGCTTTGGGATCCATGGGTTCCAGGATCCCTGAGTTTTGGGATCCTCAAATTTTGTGATTCACCCATTTTGGGATTCTCAGATTTTGGGATCCCTGAATTTTAGGATCCTCAGGTTTGAGGTTCCCTGGATATTGGGCTCCCCGAGTTCTGGGCTCTCCGAATTTGGGGGATCCTCAGATTTTGGGATCCTTGAATTCTGGACTCCCCAAGTTTTTGGATCTTTGAGCTTTGGGATTTGTGGATTTTGGGATCCCTGTGCTTGGAGATCCTCAAGTTTTAGGAAATCCTCAAATTTTGCCATTCCCAGATTTTGGGATCCATGAAGTTTGGGATCTCTGAGTTTGGGGATTGCTGGCTATGGGGCTCCCCAAATTTTGCTGATCCCCAACTTTTGTGAACCTCAAGCTTGGGGCCCCTCAAATTTTGGCTTCCCCAAGTTTGGGGCCCCTCAAATTTTGCGCTCCCCGAGTTTGAAGCTCCACGAAATTTGGGGCTCCCCAGATTTTGGGGCTCCCCAATTCCTCTAACTCTTTTTCCCTCCTTC
>NW_008618283.1:0-24597 GCF_000691845.1 Merops nubicus
GGATCGGGTGTCGGTAACGACACAGATCTGAGCCCAGCAGTTAATGTCAGTTTTAAATGCAACCTTTATGCTTAATGTACATGACAGAGAAGCCACATGACATATTCTGTACATCCTTGGAAAAAAGATCTGAGATCTGTGTTTAATTATTTTTGTTATTGTTGTATGTTTGAAATCATTCTTGCCCATTTACATTAGAAAATTCATCTGTATTAATAGCAATACATTCAAAGATAACAAGAATATAATTTTAAATTGACATTTTATTTTTTTATTTTTTTTTTTTTTTTTCTGAACTAACATGTAATACTTAGCTGTGATCCACTGCCAAGGTTGTCATAATGTTACACATATCTGTCTTCATGAGTTAAGTAAAAATTGAGCACTCATTAAAAATGAAAAAAAAACCCAAATACAACAAAAAAAAAAAACAGACCCAACCCAGAAACAACTAGCTTTTTCTTCTTGAAAATGTTATTGTTTTCAAAACTTCCAGATTCAATGTAGAAAATTATTTATCTGGGGTTTTCTAAACCATATGGATAAAATTGTGTTGTCACAGAAATCAGTGGTTGAATTTCCCTTTTCTGGTTTTGCCCTAAAGATGTAATTCCATATCAAAACATTTTTCTTCAGAGTTAGGTAAGTTTTCAGTTGTGTTTCAGAAGAATTCCACAACTCCAACAGACAAGAGCAGCATTGCAGATCTATCAAGGTTGTAGGTAAGATGAAATCATGTCATCAGTGGCAGTAAAATCATAGAATCATAGAATTTTTTAGGTTGGAAAAGGCTTTTATGATCATCCAGTCCAATCATTAGCCTAACATTACCAAACAGACTGCTGTATATTGTGCTCTGTCAGTCCTTACTAACAGATTTACGATCCCTAAGGATAAGGTATTTTAAACACAAAATCTTGGAATCAGGAAGAGATAAAAGGCAGATATTTTAATAAATTCACTGTGTAACTGTACTGAAAAAAAAATATTTTAAGTAGATTTTTTAATTTTTCCCTATTCATTTAAATTGCTTGCCTTCTTGACTGCATGTGCAATAAATGATAAAAAATTCCTTATGAAATCAATGTAAGTGAAAACAATATAATCTAAACTGAAAATTTATGTGTTCACAATATGTACATTGCACATTAGATTCTGTTTAAAACACCACACTTGAAAGCGGCTGAATTTGACCTCTTTTAATATCAAATTGCCTGATCTGACTTTTCACTGTCACTGCTAGAAACCTACAATTTGAAATACTCATATTACATCTTAGAATGATTGTTATGGTATCTCCAAAGACACAGGAGATCTTTAGTGTATGCAGTACCACAATATCTTCGCAAAAAATAGAAGAGCCTCTGTGTCCATCTGCAAGAAAGACAAATGGTATAGGAAAGATGGTATCTGTGTGGAACGAACTTTCACTGAAAACCCTGAATTTGTCTTTAGAACAGCGTAATGAGAATTTTTTTAAAAGTAACACACTAGTTTTTTCCAGCATGACTACTATGAATCAGTAAGAATCTTTTTGTCATTAAAAACCTTTTCAAAGAATTATTTTTATTTGGAAATATTTTATTTCAGTGCTTCAGAACACTAAAACTGTAAGAAATTTCTACAGGTAAATACCATCTAATCAGAACAGTATTGTCTCCTGATCAGTGTGGTGAAGGCAATACAGTCCTTGTATAATCTCAGAAGGTTTGGAATGCTTTTGTGCTGTTCCTTGGTAATGAAAATGAACATCATTACCATGATTAGAATGATTCACATGAACTGGGGAAAAAAGTTGTTTGCCTTATAAATGGAGAAAACAAAAGTTCTTCAAAATGCATGTTTAGATATCAAATTAATTTATCACAATAATTGAAAATTGTGAGATTTTTATATGAAAACTGAAGAGGCTATCAGTAACTGTATTGAGCACTAGATTACATCTTACACAACTGCTGTCATTGCATAATGATTTTTTATATAGTTTGTCAAGTTCGAATTCAGTACTTGGACAGTTTGCAATAGCTTAATCATTTTTTCAGTGTCTCTGCTTGCACTGAGAACACTTTGCATCATTTTAAATTAAAATGTTTCTTACTGATGCATGGTCCCTATGTGAAAGCATTGATAGATAATACATGCAACCAATGGGAATACACAGACTACTTCTATTATTAAATATAACTTGAAGGTTCTTGTCACTTTAACATGTGCCCAAGCAGTAAATTTCTTTTTGTTTCATAAAGTATTTCTTTAGTATCTTGGTTAATCTTCGCTTGCACTGAAACTTGGTCATGCTCAGTCTAGCATACTTTCCCCTGCAGAACTGTAACTGAGGTAAAGAGAGATTATTTACTTCCCTTTTTGTTTTGTTGCAAATATAAACCCACACTCTCAGCATAAATATTTAAATTGATCCTGCTAGCATAGTAATTTAAAAGTAATTAATTGACTGGCAAGCTATGATAAACACTGAAGATGTGCTTTTATACTTACATATAAAAACTCCTGACAAAGACAGTGAAAGCTTTAGTGTTGAACTTGAGTCAGAGCTTCTTTAGTTTGGTAAAGCTCTATCACTCAAGGCTCGATTAAGAACTGTGAAATTTAATTATACTGCAGATCTCCAGTGAAACTTGTAACTTATAAACACATGTACATGCACCTAACAAGTCCCAGATATTTCATGTAGGTAATTTCAGTTCCTGTTTCTTGATGTTTTGCTTTGCTTTCGGAATGAATCCAGAGTTTCTTGAGAAGTTTCAGTTCCAAAGCAAGACAATGTTTAAGAATCTGTGAAAGTTATCACATGATACAGGAATCCATCTAAGGAAAAAGGAATTATAAGGGCTTAACCTCATTTTAAACATTCACTTTTTAAGGTAAGAGATTCCTTTCCCATCTGTGTTGTACATATGAAAGATGGATGGTTCTCAATCCAGTGACATGAACATTATGTGTTTCTCTTGTCAGACCACATAATGAAGGGCATGAAAATATAGCAATTCCATCAGAAAAAAATGCAGATAAGTTCCTTCTGTATTGTTTACCACTACAGTTTCTCTCCGTTTCCCTCCATATGAGTCAAGGAAGAATGAGGAAACCACTCTACTGTTTTCTTGGAATGTGTGAATTCTCAGTGCCACAGCAGCCCAATGGAACATGGAAACCAAAGCCAAGGCCGAAGCCAAAAGCTCAACTCCTCTGCTAAATTTACACATATGCAAGATTTAAGTTCCATTTTCTGGGTGGTGGTTTTCACTTCATAGATCACAGCCATATATATACTTTTGGCTGTAGGCAGCTCACTACATAGACCAATTCAACACTGCAGTTTTCATTGGATCTTGGACAGAATTTTAATCCTGTGTCAGAAGAGAGAGGATCTGAACCTTCAGTTAGTGTGTGGGTATTTTTAATCACATGATAATATATTCAGTTGAGGTGGGAGAACTGTGAATGCCACAGCTGACTTATTTGGGTTTTCTTATTTGAACAGAAATCATTTTTTCTACTTAACTTTAGGAAAAAAAGAATATAAAGTGAAAATATATCTGTAAATCTGCTTCCAAGGTTTATTATGAATGAATATAACATTTTTTCTCTACATCCAGCTGACCAAAAGGTACTACTAAATATATATAGCTGCAATACGAAGTAGCTTGGTTTCTCACAATAAATATGTGCAGTCAGTTCAGCATAAAAGCAGGGCATCTATATAAAATGTACAATATAAAAATATAACAGTACACTTGTTAAAGGATTCACCTACTTAAGCATTTCATTTTCCCCACATGGTATGCTTTGAAAGTTATCACTGAATTTCTCCAATGCAAAGAATGGCAAGTAGTAACATCAGTGTCAAATTTCTGATAATTTTTGAATTTGTAAAAATTGTTGGGTTTTTGGTTTGGTTTGGTTTTTTATGCTTGTTACCCTAAAAAAAAAAAATAAAAAAAAAAAATCACCTTAATTTTTATTTCCAGACTGTATTTTGAATCTACAGAACTCTGCTTTTTCATTGCTGTTGTGGATTTTTTTCTTCACACTTATGTGTTGGATAGCCTTGTAAATTTGGACTTTATATAAACCTTTTCATCACTATTTTATTTTTAACCCACATTGATAAGGGCAAAAAGCCACTGTAAGCCTAGAACATTTTGATAGGCTGCAGGAGATGCATTTTTGGTTCTGTCAGAACTGCTGGTTATTTTCTGATATCTTGCCACACAGCACAATTTGGTAGGTTCGCCTTTCACTCACATGCCTCATTTGGGCTGAGTAGGTAGATTGATAAAGATTTCAGACAGCTTGAACTCCCATTGTCAGTGACATTCATGCTTTTAGTATAAACAGAAGCCTTTAATGCAAATCCAGCATAAATCATTAATACCTTCCATCTTGCCAAAAATATATATTGTACTATGGCCTATTTCTAAAAATAAGTTTTTGTCCTTAGATTCAGTCACTGATTTCCTTCACAGAAATGTGGAAAAGGATGTAACTCACTGTTGTTAAGCATACAAACATATTCTCATTCTCTTTCTCTCTCTCCAGTTTCCATGGTAACCCATCAAAACTAATAGAGGCCCACAAAACGTCATGTTCTGACACAGAACAGTAATACAAAAGGTTCAATTTGTAGTTCAAAATAAAAGGCAAATTACAGTGTGTTAAAGTCATTCTTGTAAGTACGTGTTTAAAATGTAGAAGCTTAGGTAGGAAAATTTAATATTTTGTAGATTATATGTACAGACACAGCCCTTATAGGAGCCCTAAAGATTTAATGTAGAATAGGATTTTAAACAGAAATTTTTAGAATATGGCAAAGAAATTAAGAGCAGATAAATTTCTCTACATGAAATTATGTGTCAAGGTCAGCTCTATTTTCTGAGTGACTTAATTCATTCTACAAGGTGTGAAAGTTTGTCTGGGAATATTACAGTAGAGATACTGGATCATTGTTTGAAAAAGGACACTGAGAGACAAATATAGCAGCTTGAAATTAACACAAACAAAATGCCATCACAAAACAAAAGAAAACAAAGCAAATCTCATTAAAAATTGGGCCTGCACTTTTCAGACGGAAGACATGGAAAAAAACCTGCATTCTGTGAATTTTCCTTAAGTCAACACAGCTCCAACAAAATTCATACAGCTGGACATCATTCAGCTGCTAGACAAAGGTCTGTCTGTGAGTTTAATCAATAGGTGAAAGGAAATTTAGGTACATAAAAAGTCAAACTGTGACTGATTTGGTAAAGATGCATCAGTCTAACATATATGAAAGGTAATACTGAATTCTCTCTTAGGATTGGCCAGGAGGTCCTTGCTCAACCATACAGACCTCCTGGCATTTTTGCCTGATTGTATTTGTTGAACTGGAACTCTCTTGACCTTGGACAAGGTGATCCTTGAATACTAACTATCATTCTTGGGGCCCCTTTCTTTCCCAGGTCTTATACCATGGAATGTTTTGAAGCAGATCTTTGAAGATATCAAAATCTGTTCTCATAAAATCAAGTGTTATCGTTTGGCTTTTTGCCGTTTTTCCTGCCCTCAAGATCCTGAACATCACCTTCTCGTGGTCACTGCAGTCAAGACTGCCTTTGACTTTCAAATCCCCAACAAGTCCCACATTGTTGGTAAATGTAAGGCTCAACAGAGCACTTCGCCTCACTGCCTCCTCTATCACTTGGAGGAAGAAGAAGTAATCATCAGTGCACTTCAAGAAAACCTTGGATTTCTTCTGCTGTATTGTCCTTCACGAAGTGGCCCCTGAAGACCAGGGCCTGTGAAAGTGAGGCTGTTCCTGTCATTCTGTAGAGGGCCTGATCTGCTTGTTCTTCCTGGTCAAGTGGCCTATAGCAGACTTCCACTATAACATCATCTTTACCTGTCATCTCTTTAAACAGTAACCCATAAGCTCTAAATTGTCTCCTTATCCATTCCCAGCCAAGTTCTGTGCACTCCAGCTTCTCTCTCACATAAAGGGCAACTTCCTCTCCTCATTTTTCCATCCTGTCCTTTCCTCCATTGCAGTTCTCCAGTCATAGGAGATATCCCATCATGGCTCCATAATCTTAACAAGATCATAGTCCTGTGACCACATACTAACTGATATGTTTATTCCCATACTGCATGCACTAATATCTTATCTTCATTAGCAAAACCTGAGTCATACTTGACAGGTGCTGTGATAGTAAATATTAAATGAGAAGTCCATGAGAACTCTTTATTGAGTACATCTTTATTGCTGTATCATAGATTTTCCTATGAGGCACTGCAGCAACTCTGAAAGCATACAGTTACAGCAGTGAAGGTTTGTTTACAAAACTAAAAGAAGGAAAGAACAATTCCAACTTCTTTTCTCAATAAGAGTATTCTATGAAGGAACACAATTCTGTCCATTTTCCACATCTTTTCTGCAACTTTCTTGTTTTTAACCACATGCCAAATGTACGCTCCCATAGTACTCCCTCTTCTTCCAAGAGGAAGAAAACACTGTAAAAGAACCACAACTGTTCCTAACAAAAAAAGGAACACTGACGTCTTTTCTCTTGTCCTCTCAACAATTTCTCAATAGAAGTTTATGGTATAAGATCATAGAAGAAAAAAAGTTTAAAAGCCACAGTAGCATCACCTGTATTTTGTTTTTGGAATTTAAGAAGATTGTGTTGACTGGGAACTTAGTGTTCATTCATTGCAATGGGATAGGCTCCCCTCACAGAGGGAAACTACTTGAACAGTACTTCACCATGCTATCATACCTACTGACCATATCAAGTGCAATTAATTTGGCAATTTGCAATATGACTAAAGAGCCACAACTGCTGCGCAGACACCTAAATAAATTTGTGCCTGCTCTTGAGTTGCCTCTACAAAAAGGGTGGTTGAGGACTTCTTCTTCCTTTAAGAGCAGTTCCAATAGACTTTACCTATAAAATTTATTTCCTAAAGTACCTTCAGAAACTTTGGTTAGATTAGAGTGTGGGTTAGAATCTGTTATATTATTTTTTCTAACAGTAGTGTAACAATACTAGCCCACTTTTTTTTTTCCAGGGCTGCAGGGTAATCTGTGCTCTGGCGCTTGTAGTACCGCCTCTGTCTCCTTCTTCACATCTTGTCACTCCTCTCTCTGGCTCTAATTGCCCAGTTGCACAAAGATTTTTTTTTTGCCTTTCTTAAATACCTTATTGCAGAGACTTTATTTATCATTGATGGGCTCAGCCTTGGCCAGCGGTGGACCTGTCGTGGAGCTGGCTGTGGTTGACTCTACCAGACATTGGGGGAAACCTGTAGCAGCTGCTTACAGAAGCCACTCCTGTAGCACCCCTGCTATCAAGACCTTGCCACATAAACCAAACACAGGTTTCCTTTTCTTCTCCTTTGTTGTGTCACCAGATATGTCACCTGTAAACAGAGGAAGGAGTCTAGACTGATTAGAGAAAGCAAGAAAAATTAAGGTACCTGCTAAGAAGTGAAATAAATGCATGCCATGGACTGGCTTCATTGCCCTGGTGGAAAACCAAGTAAGAGTCATTGCTGTAAGTACAGAAGTACTTAAATGTACTTTTCATAAATATTTTTTTTTTCTTTTAGGCATAAAAATAATTCTGATACACATTGTGTTTTTTCCTTCGTAACACTTGCTACAAGACAGTAATATCTAATTACATTATATATCTTAACTATTCTTATTTTTAAAACAAAAATATGAAGAACAGGAAAAAAATTCTCAATACGCTGTAGGTATCATAGTAAACCATATGTAGTTATGATATATAACTATATCATTTGGGTTTTTTTGTTTATTTAGGGAGTATGTTTGTGGTTGGGTTGGTTGTTTTTTTGGGTTTTTGTTCTGTGTGTAAGTGGTCTGTCTTTTAAGGCCTACTCTATAATTTGGTTTTGCATGTTTAGGGTCTTAAATAACAATGTTTCCCTATCACTTTTTCACTGAAACTAAATGGAGCCGTGTTTTCTAAAATGAAAAATGTGCTATTTATCTTTATTTACATATATGTGTGCCTATGTAAAAATATTTATAATATATCTGTTCTTTACATCTGTTGTGACTGAAAACTTGTAAGGAAGAAAGCTCTTTGTTTGTCAAGGGTTCACACAGCTTATGCCTCACCTGAAAACATAATCCTTTTTTCTTTTTTTTTTTTTTTGACCTGATTATCATTTCTATGGCAACCAATTGTAATATCGAAATGGAGTGTTGTGCCTTCAAGTGGGGAATAAGCAGCAGGATGTGATTAATTCTTAAAGTGCAAGGCTATTCTGAAAAAAAGTTTCTACAAAAATAGTATTGTCATATTTAATAGGGTTTTTCCCACCCATAATTTTTCAATCAGATTTGTTCAGTTTACAGTTTAAATGTTTTTCTGACTACCAGCCCTTTAAATTAGAACTAGGATTTGTAAGCTTGTTTGTCTTCTATCTGACTCATGGATCACCAATAACAAAGATTTTTGCATGTCAAGAATGGCCTTCAGATTCACTTGTGCAGCTCCATTAATTTCAGTCAGGTTGCATAAACATAACTGAAGGCAAAACACCAAAAGAGTAAAACTGAAAAATAGTCCTACAACTGGAACTTTTAGTTAACAATTGCATTGGTTAAGTTCAGGCCAGAAAATTATGCAGTGCACTCTCCCAGATTTGTATTGTTTTTATCGGCTTAAAATTAATTTCTGCTTATAAGACCTCCCTGATGACAAGTTCAACTATACACAAATAATAAGGCCAAGCAACAGTCTGTTTTGACAAAGTCAGTTTTGAAACTGAAGAAGAAGCTCTGGTTATGAGGTGTGCTTTCTATTTTAAAAAACAAACAAACAAAAAAAATAGCACCACCCTTTTGTCTTTTTGTGCTTGTTTATTTTTCCCTTTATGAATAAAAGGGTCCCATTGTCATCTCTGTAGTGTCTGTCCAGCTGCATCCTGCTAGAACGAGATTGCTAGAAACACCAGTGCTTGCTTTCTTCTTCTTCAGTTCTCTCTAAAGTACAAGATGCCAGAGGCCTGAGGGAAATAAGTGACATTGCTTACCCTGGCCAGTCTTTCCCAGGGCTCCCCTTGAGCTGCCTACAGCCCATAACCCTGGTTCATCTCCCTGGGGTCACATGTCCCTGCCTCAGTGATGCCAGTTTCCAGCTTCCTACAGCCCTGCTCTGACCAGCCATGGATCCCACCCACATCTGAGCCTAGCGCTGTCCTGTCCCCAGGGAGGTGCCTAGTGCCCAGGGCTGGTGGTGCTCTTAGTGCCCCTCTGCTCCTGACTGGTGTGGAGGGACAAGCTTTGGCTGCCCCCTCACCCCAGGCTTCCAGCCCCTAGAGACCCCCCCAGACCACAGAATGCTTCAGTGTGAGACAGTGTCGTTGCTTTTCAGGCACTGGGCTTGTTTTGTTAGTTTTCAGTTAAGAGAAGATGAGTTGTATGAATGGTACAGTTTTCATTCAATAATTGTGATGTTGACTTTATTTTACTAGCCTAAAGCAGCCATTGAATTTGAATATGTTCTCTTGGTAAAGGGAATGCTAAAATATTTAAGGCAGAAGGATAAGAATAAGCCCAAGTACAAATGAAAAACAAGCTTGAACAGCTAAAAGCATTTTTTGTTGGATATTTATGTTTAGTGTTGTTAGTATTAGCTGGATGGTCACAGAGTTCATACTTCGCTTTTTACTTACAGGCTAATAATCAATGGGTGTTTTGCTTCTGGACAAAATATTGATGAATCTGTTCATGCACCAGTTCTTGGCCTTCACAGATGACCTGTCAAATAACTTCACATTCTCTAATCTTAATAAAAGTTTTCCTGCAGTTTTTACATGGATTAAAACAATTGAAAAGGGATACTTTTCTGTATATGTTCCAAATGCCCACCTATAGGATTGGTACATACTGTTAACTTTTTAAATATATGGCGTTTTGCACTGTCTATAAGAAAAAGATAAGCATTTAGAGAAGTCAGAGAAAGAATTGAAATGATACTCAGATCTGGATTCAGTGTTCATTCTGTCCCCGGGTTAAAGCATAGATATTAGTAACCTATTCAGGGCTCCAGTTTCAGGTGTGTAAAACATATTAATCCAGTAAGTTCTGTAATTCTTTAGTATCTCTCTGACCTAATATTACACGTCCAAAATTTAATTATCCAAATCAAAGCAAATAGTTTCGGCTTTCCTGTATACTTAGTATAAGGAAGGAAATAAAAAACTATAGAGAATGTATAGTCTTCCCTTGGACATTTATTTTAGGATAATATGAATCATTTGAAGGTGTCTCTTTATCTTCATAAAGAAAGTTTCAAATCTTTGTCTTAGACAATAAGATTAATTTCTCTGGAAACTTTATTTTGTTACTGGATATTTCGAGCTTGCTCAGGCTTTGGAAATACTTGAAAACAGTGTTATACTGCTGTGAATAAAGCTTCCCTTACTTCACTGACTGAAACCTGATTCATACTGTTAAAATTTAGTGTGAAGTTAATCCAGTGATCACTTTGGCCACTTCCCAGTGAAATACAGTTTTGGCGCTGTCTCTCTGACCAAGACACCAGCTCCAGAGACTGGCCATATTGACAGTGTTAAACAGCTTTGGCCTCTGTAGCAGGGTGGTCACTCCCAGGTTGCCTTTTTGGAAACAAGACTGGTCTGTGCTAGCTTCTAGCTATGTCCTGAGTGTGCTAGATAGCAAAGGCAATACCCATGCCAATGATAATTCTAACAGAACAGTGTGGATCATTGCTGGCCAGTGCTCATGCCTCTGTCCTGGCCTTATTTAGTTTATTAGCATTGGCACAGTCTCAGGGGCTGTGCTGTGAAACTAACCTAGAGTCATTGGAAATACCAGTCATCTCAGAAGGCAACCCGGAGCTCCACTGTAAGGTACTAACACTGAATGGAGAAGGAGATTCAAATAAACCAGCTTTAGGTGTCTCTTTTCTCTGAGCCTTCTGCTGAGATCACACTCTTGCCATTGCAATTACTGATTACACAACTAATGGCAGGTGTATTTCTGGCATTTTTAGGAATACAGAGGCTGGGTTTTTTTTTTTGGCTTCTTCTCCATAAACACTTTTTTTTTTTTTTTTTTTTTAAAAAAACGAAAAAATCTTCCCAAAAATATAGAATAACAACAAATGTCTGACTCCATAACCTACTGTAAAATTTCCAGTGTCTGTAATGATATTGAAATTTTACAGACAAAACACATTCTTGTTCTTTTATGAGGCGACTCCTTTACAAGTAATAATACCGAGTCAACATTCAAAGTAATAAACATAAGAATTTGGTCCATAGCCAGTAGCAATTTCTTCTTTACCTCTACACGCTTCAGATTATGATACACAGCAATAACATAATCTGTTATGTTTATTTCTTCACACTGAACGGTGTGGGTTTTGGTGTATGTGCGTGTCTAGATGTTTTGAGGTATTTCATAAGAGTTAAATCAATGTTATGACAACCCCTCTTAAACAGAAAACAAAAATGAGATCTAGTCATTAATGTCTCTGTTACCTTCTTGTTTTTAATACTAGTTTGTGAGATCTTCCATTGCTTCTTTTTTTTTTTTTTTTTAATATGAACTCAAACCACAGGAATTTTTAAGCAAATATTTAATTTTATTGAAAAAATATTTCTATTAAACCAAACTAAAAATCAGCTTCATAAAAGATTTCAAATAGTACCACTTGCAAAGTAGTTACACATAGTTACATATGTCTTTTGGCAGAGCTTTGTTCTTCCACTATTTTACTACACTTTATTGTTATATACATATACATAATTATGACTTCATAATACTTCACTGCTACTGCTTTGGACAGAATTTAGTTTGTGTTTGCACAGTTCTAACACACACATTCATATCCATTCTGCTCTGGGAATAATTAGCAATGAGTGAATAAATCAGAAATCAAAACTCACTCTGCAGTTTGGAATATCAAGTATCTGGCTATGTAAGAGCAGTTGTCACAAACTTTGGAGAATTCTTGGAACATGATCCATATGCAGGCTAAGAAGTTCATGCATAGTGTCATACTACTATGAAGGAGCAGAGTTCAGATTCTGTGAAGAGGAATAAGGAGCTTATCCTAACAGAGTATTTATTAATTTCTATCAGTTCATCCACCCCTACCATCACCACTGGCATTAGTATTTTGCAACACATCAATTGCTAAATGTGCAAATATAAAATACAGTCCTGTAAGTGATTTGACTAGAATTTCTCAGAAGTAGTCAGTGCTGGACAAGCTTCCAGGAGGAATAGGTCTCCATGCTTTAGAAGAGGTCTTTTCATGAAAGAAGTCCTGTTGACTACTTATATGTTAGTCATGTATCTGCAGGATATTTAAGTAAGAAAGCAAGTTGTAATGAGTGTTGTTAAACTTAATAGCCTATGAGCTATGCCAGTTTAGGGTTCAAAAATCATCTTCCATGGGAATAATATGGAAGTGTGAAAAGAACTTAATTAAAACATTGAAAAAAACTTTAAAACATCCTCCTTCTCTCCTGACCTGCAACTTTATTTAACTGTATAATTTATAAACATTTTTGCCAAGGGTAAATTTACGCATAAGTACCTTTTTTATTTCATTTTGGTAGTAGTCAAAGACTGTTGTGTTAAGACATTTATTAACCTTCTAAAAGTTATTCTATCAATATAATTAAGTGAATTTCTTTGCAAACAAATCTTTTGTGTTTTCAACAAGAACTAATGGTGTATAGCTCTGTTAGATACATTCAAGATAGAGCCACATAAATCTTAAGAAGAAGTTAATAAACAGGGTTGTCACAGTAAATGCAATAATGTGAGACTTTTCTGTGAATATTTAAGAGCCAGAATGTGCAGTGATAATGCCAGGAATGGCTTCCTTTCTCTCCATCTTCTCCATTTCTCCATGCTAAAGATATATAAACTGCAATGAACCTCTTCACTCAGATAGCGGACATAGTCACAGCAGCTTCTAAGATAGGTCTGGAGAGAACCTTGACAATAAATGAATGACACTTATTGAAATAGCAGCTGAAATGGCTCTGTAGGCAGTGTCACTTTGGGCCTTGTAGCTCCTTTTACATTAATATAGAAGGAATAAGAGGCCCAAATAGTTGAAGCATTAAGGTATGCCTGCCACACTGAACAGTGAAATACTCTAGTAGTTTGTGTGACCTGAGTGAAGACATATTGGCTAATTTAGTTATGTAACAAGTGATAATTGTTAATATCTAGGACGAGAGGAAATGGCCTCAAGTTGTGCCAGGGAAGATCTCAGTTAGGTATTAGGAAGAATTTCTTCACTGAGAGAGTGATTACACACTGGAATGGACTGCCCAGGGAGGTGGTGTAGTCTTCATCCCTGGAGGTGTTCAAAAAACGTGTGGATGTGGCACTTAAGGCTATGGCCTAGTGGTTAGCGAAGTGTTGGGAAGAAGGTTGGACTTAATCCTGGAGGTCTTTTCCAAATATGGTGATTCTATGACTCTATTGTTTAATTCTATTAAGACTAAAAAGAAAGAAAAAAAAAAAGAGGTAAGAAAATATCCAGCTAAAAGAACACTGAGATAGTATTAAATGACTCTTAAACAACAACTCTAATTCCCAGTCCTTCAAGACAGACACTGTTCTACTTACATTTATTTCTGCCTTAAAGAAGAGTATATTGTTTCACAGACAATTTGATGCCATTATGTGTCATTAAATATATTCTTTCTTAGAAGGAGGACAGTGAGTTGAAATCAAGCTATCCTGATTTTTATTTTTCATTCTGTTAAAGTCAGGTCTTGGTCCTTGAAAATAAGATAAACATACGGGGAAAAAGATAAAAGCACAGCAAATCTAGAAACTGCAATTGCCTCTTACAAACTTGTTGGAAAATGGCAGTCTAAAACAGAAAGATGCAACCTTTTTAGCATTCCCAGCGAGTCCATATTGCATCGTCTTATTGGTAAAGCTATACGTTTTTGTCCAAGAAGAAAAAGAAGCTACTTCTTCCACAGTCACAGCAATGGAATAGATTACTAATATACTGTTTTGATCAACTAAGGCACATTTTATTTTACAAGGCAAAAATAAGGTAGTCAGGAAGAAAAAAAAACCTGTTAATTTAGAATGCAACACAGGGGAGGATACGAATATAATGGACATATAACAGGTAATGTTGGAACAGAGATCAAGCAATATCTAAGGTTCAAGGCAATGAAAACTTGAAGAGCTCACTATGTTTAGCAAAATCTTTGGTGACTGTCACCCTTTCTGTCCTTGCATTTTCCTTCTGTCATTATTAAAAGACTTAAAGTGAAAAAGATACCTCATTGCCTGATTACTTTCTAGAATTATTTACTAGTACATCAGTTGTACTCTACTGCTTTCCTTCTTATTCCCTTTGTCTCCCAGACAGAGTGTTAACATGGTTCTTAGGATTTGTCAATATCTGATTTAATTTTATATGAGTTTGGGTTTCTGTCTTTCATCTTTGTTAACCTTGTGACACATTTAATCTATCAAGCTGATCTGAACTGTTGCACTGTGGACAACACCTATTCTCTTGTCCTCAAACCAGACAGGCTAATAGTTGTTTATGGAAGCATTGCTTGTTTTTTTTTTTGTTTTGGGTTTTTTTTTTTTTTTTTTTTTGTTTTTTTTTTTTTTTTTTTCTTTTTTATCATAAGAAAGAAATAGTCTAGGGAAATCAATTATATATTTTCAGGTCTCTAACATATGAAAAATATATTATTTCTCCTGAGTGTTTAATACATTGTGGATATAATATAAAGAGAAAAAAAACCAAAACATCACTGTGTGCCTGTATTGTGTTCTAATGACTTGCTATTCATGGATAGAACCAGTAAATTTCATTCAGGTGAGTTACATTTCATTGTTGGCTAGTTGTAGTTTCTTTTTTCTTTTCTAATGCCCTGCACTATGGTATCCTGCACCAAAAATTTTCCAAATATTCTATTATCATCTTATCCATTCTACTTTTTCATACACTGACTATAAAAAAGATATACTACTTCCTCAACATTATGTAGCTTATTAATCTGGCATGTGGATGGCAAGCCAGTATAAAGATATAAAAGTGTTGTCGCTTTAAGGAGACAGTGAAGAAGAACCTTGAATGATGCTTTGCATATAGATGATGTTCACAACCAGGCAAGAAAGACCCTTCTGATTGCTCTTCATCCAGAGTCTGGCTAGCCTTGGGTGGGAACAGATTAAGATCACTACCAGGTGACCCTGCCTTCCACATTAACTTGGAGGCAGGGCAAGAAGCCACCTCTGTAAGAGCTGACTCCATTTGTAGTGGAGATGGGAGGTTTGTTTGCACAGTATTTGGGCTGTGTGAGGGTGAGGGTTCTTAGAAGGGCTTCCTGACTCTTCATAGGTAATAGAGTTTATGGGATGGCTCAGCAAGATCATGAAGTTCTGTCTGGGGCTCATGGCCTGGATGATTACATCTCCCATGGCTTCAATACTTGGCCAGCTTGTCTGCTTCTGCACATCCTGTGTTGTGAGTGAGCAGATTAACTTATTCTTCCCTTCAGTGGTTTGGTATCTTGGATCCCTGATGTATGATTTAAGAGTGGAGGGAGGACTTTAGCTCTCTGTTTACCTGTTGATGATAATATCCTTCTATCTTGGGCAAATGGTCAACAGAATAGAGAGGCAGACTCATCAAAGACTCATAGAAAAACAGTGTGTACCTTTCTGTCGATTGCAGTGTCCACAGTTCACAATTTTTTTCAGACAGCTTGTAGAATGCATTTTTAGAGAGATAAGTGAATTAAAGCACCCATACAACTGTTATGTTGTCATACTTTCAAGCAGTATGATAATACCAACTTCTCAGAGATGATTAACACATTGGTTAGTCTACTACCAAACCCACTTACTGTTTTCCATTTCTCCATGCAGCAAGAAACCCATTTTAGTATTAATGATTGCCATCCCATTTATTCATGTATACATCACTAAACAGAAACGCTGCTATTTTTCATGTTTTCCCAGCTGCAGGCACTGGTGGGCAAACAACTAATTCCTTGTGGAAAGTAAACAATTCTGGCAATCCATGCTGTAATACACATGTTAGTGGTATTCTATTGTAATATGCACGTAAACTAGTATGTGTCCATAGACTCTTTTAAATGAAAAGCCCTTAAGGCCACAGGGACTACTTTTTTTTTTTTTTTTTTTTTCTGACAAGGAAAGATTTCCTCTGAGAAATATGAGTGGATTTTTATTCCTTTGACTTTATAGCACAGCCTGAAAGCCACAACTCTAATGACAAGGAAAGGCATGCATGGCAGGATCTGTGGAATATATGGGTGGTAATTTTTCTTAGCTGTTTTCATTCCATTAGTTATTCAAGGCTCATTATATTAACATAAACTCTATCTTCAATCTGGAAAATGTCATGCTAACAGGTTTGCCTAATGGATTTTTTATCATCATTTAAATGCTCTGAATGCCATACTATAGTGAGAGACTGGGGAGACTCAAGAGAAATGTCTGAGGTTGTAAAAAAAAGATATAAAAACGATATTCAGAAGAAATTCATGTGAGAAGTGTGTAATAGCCAGATTCTTTAGCTGCTGGGTTTGCCTATGGCTGTTGGAAAGGGAAGGACCATTCAGGGTTTTTTGGACCTGTCCATCAGAGGGAAGAGAAGTTAGAGAGTTTATCTGGAACCATGCCAAGTGTTTTCCAGAGCAAAGGTGGAATAAGTGAGTTCAGAAAGACTTCAGGAATAGATGAGGGAAACTGCCAGGACAGAAACAGCTAGAATTAGATCAAAGAGAAAATGTTACTTGATAGAATAGTTTATTCCAGGGAGAGCAGCACAATCCTGTCCAAAGTCACTTTATTTGTACTTTTCTATTTTCTGATGACAGTTCTAATACACTCAAGAAATAAAACAAAGTTAAGCTCCAAGATAGCTATCTCTAAGATGGTTCATGATAGTAATAATACAGTCAACTAGAAGGAGCTTTGTAGTTGATAATGGAAAGAGTTTAGTCCATATGCTAACAACACTGTCTATAATATTTTCACAGAAAGCTTTAGCTCTCTTATAATAAGAGTGCAGTGTAGATTGACTGAAGTGCCCATAACTTTAGTCAGTTGAGGAGAGCGTGTCAGAAAATCATTGTAATGGTTTGAAAACAAACCAGTGAGAGACTCCAAGTCAGAAATATAATTTAATAGGAAAAAAAAATAAAAGCAATAATACAAAGGAAAACTACAGAGTCAGAATACAACCTGATACTCTGTAGTTAGGGTGGTGGTAGCAGTCCAGATGAAACAGTGGTCTTGTAGAAAAGATCTGGTAGCTCTTGTCCTCTGGAAATCCAGTGGGTAAGATCCCCTATGCTCTACTGAACCCCAGTTTATATCCAGGTGGGAGCGCTTGGCTCCTCCCCCTGGGTGGAGCATCTCACAATGGGTTGATATCAGTCTATGAGTCATGCAGTGGGTCCTTGATGGTCCATTAAACAGAAATAGCTCCTAGGGGAAGTTCTGTATGAGTCATGGGGCGAGGCATGGATGGGCCCATTAACAGGGAGGGCTCCTCCTGCTGGGTGGGAAGGTGTTAACATCTCCCCTGACCTTGAACCTCTTTCCTTATCTGTTATAGCCTGGGGTGTGAGATCTGTCCTGGGCAGCTGCTACCCATGATTTTCTTAACAGCCCATGAGCACTGACATAGAGAGTATAGAATACACAGTTTTGGTTCTACCCACATAAGGATACACTGGTCCCAGCCCCTGTAACCATGACAATCATTTATTTGCAACACATATGAAGCCTCAGTAGAGAATACTCTGCATTGCATTCAGTATACACTGCCCCAGAGTATCATATTTTGTTATCAGATTTTGAGACACATAACTTTGTTGTTTTTTTTCTTCTGTAAAATGCTGTGCCAGGCAGCAATACGACAGGAAAAAAAAAAAAAAAAAAAAGGGATTAAAAATACTGATTATTTTGCCAAAAAAGAAATTCTGCAGCAAACCCTTTTTTTTTTTTTTTTTTTTAATATTTTCTATATAAGAATTACTTTGAAGTATGTAAGATGTCTATTCCTAGTATTTTGTGGTTGATTTGTTATCCCGTTTCCCATGTTCTCATCTGATGCCTTCCTTTAAAAAGGGGGAAGAGGAATACATCTGATGGAAAAGTTTTGTAGCAGATCTGACAAAGTAGAGTTCTCTGGGAAAGCATGGTTGATATGAAGTGCCAAAGTAAATGACAGAGTGCTTTCAGCATAGTCTGAATGAAAAACAAACTTATGCAAGAGGTATTTTAACATGATGAATATGACTCTTTCCATCTATTTGACTTTTTGTATGGCAAGAGTATGCTTTTTAATTTTAATCTAAACATCAAGCTGGTACCTACTTCTATATATGTCAAACTATCTGCTTTGACATAATCTAACGTAACCTGCGCCCTGTAATGTAAAATTCATGTTATAGGGAGTGAAGCATTATATTTTTCCAAGGGTAAAAGTGGCTTTCCATGCTCACCATTCCAGAAGAGTAGTGGATATTTCATTCTCTAATCTCAGTGTGTTTATAAATCAAGTAAGAGCTAAAGGATGACATTAGTAAAAATGTTCCTGTAAGAACAAAATAATTTGGTTTAAATACAAGCATAGAAGATAATTTAAAAGATGCAAGTTGCATAAACTTCTCAAGTAAAGACATAAGATATGCATTCATTTCATAGAACAAGAAACATTTTTGCTACTTTTTCTACTGCAATTTTTCTTTCATTTTCAGTATGAATGCGTTCGATATGAAAAAGAAAATGACAGTAGGAAAATCCCAGATGACTACATCATGTCATAAATTATAAAACACATTATCTTCAATAAAAAGTATATGCCAGCATGAATGGGAAAAACACTTAAAAGAAGATGATTTCAAATAAATTCTGAAAATATTTACTTTGGATTCATCTGATCTGCTACAGGAGATCATTTCCCAATCATATCTTCTTTTATTCTCTCAGCTGGAAAAGCTTTGTCTCTGGCTCACATCCGTTTTTAAAGGCTTAGGTATGTTATAGGATACACTGACAAAGATATGTACTTTCCAGAAGGGTTAGAAGAATGATTGAAATATAAGCCAGATAAAATCAGACTTTTCAGTAAACAAAAGTGTATCAATAAGATGATACCCTAAACACAGGCCTGTAAGATGGCTTAGTGTATTGCACCTAAGCCTCAGCTTCAACTCTAAAGAGATATGACTGTCTTACAAGTTCTGGGCCTTACATACCTGCTTCATGTCTTGCATCTTCTAGTATCTTTAAAATGGTATTAGTTGCCTATATTTAGGCAACTAAACCTGAAGACTGTAATGCAGTCCAGTCAAACAGCTACCTATAAATAGCCACAGGCTCACCAATAGTCAAAAAAAAGAGTAATTCTAACAGCAGATGCCTGATCAATACTGTCAGTGGAGGAAGGAGAATAATTTAAGTAAGAACCTGGTGGTGAGAATTATGATTGGCATTTAGACACCTAGTGTATATAACACTAACAGGTAGACACCTGAGTGCAGGCATAATCTTAATTTTGCAGTGGGATATATGTATATATTTATGTAACAGACAACTAGAGATCATTGTTATGGGAAGGTTCAGAAGACTGACAAATCAGGCCAGTTTTCAACTGTAACAAAACTTTTCTAACCTATTTGAAAACACTCTCCTAACTGACGATTAGTTCTTATCTATTATTAATCATCATTACTACATACGAAAACCTTGTTTTTCACACTTCCCCTCTAAGTCAGTTATTAGTATACCGTAACACAGAGCTGACGTGTTTTCACTAAAGCATCTAGCACATGTGGTTAGCAGTGATGGCCATGGCTCTTAGCCACATTAGTGATCAGGCTTGAGAGCTGTTTAATGAATGAACTTGGATCAGAGATCAGTTTGTCCTCTTTCCCAATTTCCCTCTCTTATGACTGATGTTTTTATGTTGCATTCTCCCTCCCAATATGGAGTGGTGGGGCTATGCTCCTGATAGTGCATGTGTTAGTGTTGGGTTTGACAGTCGTCCATCTCATCCCCTTAATACAATAAAGACAGGGGCCTGTTGGACTGGGTACAAAGGAGGGCTACAAAGATGATCACACGGCTTCAAAACTTATCCTATAAGGAGGGGCTGAGAAAGTTTGGGTTCTTCAGCCTGGAGAAGAGAAGGCTCCAGGGGGACCTTACTGTGGCCTGAAGGGGGCCTACAAGGAAGTCGAGGAGGAACTCGTTGCAAGGACTTGTACAGGGGTACTTTCACTTAAATATATAAAATGTGCTCAGTGTTTTGAAAGGGAAAATAATGCTAGTTGCTCAGGGAATGTCCTTCAAGGCTCATTAGTGTGTAATACAGAAAGAGAAATGTAGAAGGAATTTTGCAAACATAATGAAAAAATGTAAATGTATATGCTCAGTATAAATTAACATTTAATGATGGGGAATAAACAGAAGTTTCTTTGATCCCTCAGGAGTGAGAGATCACTACTGTGCTCAGTGGCCATCACTACAGTAGGGAAGAATTTGTTATATTCACAGGTGACTAGTTCCAGCTGAGCTACAGGGAGCTGATCCACAGCTGAGCCGTAAAAAGTACAAGCACCTGGAGCCATACTGCAGTGTGCACTCAGTAGCCTTATTAGTATTAATAGAGAAGTACTACAGGCCTGGATCCCTGAAAAAAATAATTTGTTACATTGCTGTTCATCCCTCAGTGAATTACAGAAGTAGTTGTTGTTGTTTTAAATGTATGCCTTTTTGTGGGAGCTCTGTTAAGAAGGTTTATAAATTATAGGGATCAGAATTGTTGTCTTCTGTCAGTGACTTACATAAAACATACTAGAGCTAGTCACAATATATTAGAATAAGCCTGGAGAGAATATCTTGTTGCTCTGTAACTGAGCTGTCTCCCACCATCACAGAGTTATTGGCATGAACGTGGTCTGTTTTGTTTTTTTTTTTATTGTGGGTGATTTGTTAGTGTTTCCCCTCCCCCCATGTTTTTTGCACAGAATTAATTGCAGTGGATGCACTATATGATGGCTATAACTGAGTTCGTGGCGCCTTTCTCTTTTTGCAAGTCATGGGAGTATGATCTCACCAATTTGAAAATGAAGTTATGTTTATATTATATATCTTGTGTTCCAAGAGATACATGACAATGGGAATACTATGGAAGAGCTAAAAAGTCTCCTTCCTTAAAAATGCCCCCCTGATGTCCCCCAAATTCAAAGATGTGACCTAATAATGAGACCTAATTCTGAATTCCAGTGCAGATTTGTGCATACGTAGAAAGTTCTACTTATATTTATCTTTTTTTTAAAAAAAAATAAATCTTTTATCTCTTAAGCCAACAAAACAGAAGATTTCAAATAGCAAATTTACTTTGCATTGCCAAAGTGCCAATTCAGGACATACTATAAGCAGAAAAAACATCAGATTATTGCTAACTGTACTATTGCATTGAAGAAGCAAGTACTTCATGTGCATTTACCTGTCTTCATACAGGCAGGGATTTAGTTCTCTTCCTACAGCTATTTCCATCATGAAAATAAGTGACATCAAGTATTCATAAAAACTGAATAATTACCTCATTTTAAGAAGACAATAAATGACTAAGAATTCTAATTGTGATAATGCGCTCATGATCTTGTTCAATGTTGACATTTAGTTTTCAGTTCTTTTGGTTAAATGGTTTTCTTCCACTACCCAACAATTTTTTTTTTTTTTTTTTTCTGGAAAGCTTTTGTTGGTTATTATGGTTATGGCATTCACTACAAGTCTTTTAAAACCTTTTTTGTAATGAATCTTCTTTTGTATAAATCTGAAGGGAGAGAACTTCTAGGTATTAAATCACCGGAAGAAAAATACTGCAATTTGTTTGAGAAAACATATCTTAAAATATTACATTTTCTTAATAAAAGCCAAATACTTGCCAACATTTCTAAGCCTAGCGGCAAAGGTCATCTTCTCTTCCATATGTTTTGTAGTAATAAAGGAACAACACGACAGAAAACTTACCGTTACATAATATGATCTGTTCCTAATGAACTGCATAATACTACAGAATAAAACCCCTCTGAATATCTTTTCTCTGTGTATATATATATATACACATAGACATGAATCTGTCAAAATGTAATTTAGGATTCTGTTAGAATTCTCTTTAGGAGTTACACATCTTTAGAAAATAGGCCTCATAAATGATGGAAAAAAAAACAAACAAACAAACCCAAACCCAAACCCAAATACTGGTATTTTTATAACTTTTCTACAATTAAATTAAATTAGAATCGAAGATTCACTCCCACTTTATCTAAACAGAATGATCCTCTGAGTTATTTCATTTGTGATATATTTCTAGCACTACAAATAGAGGAAGACAAGGGGTTTTTTAGCTTATGTAATGGATCACTGTTAATACTGGAAACCTAACTGGTGAGACTGTGTGGGTGAGGTTAAAGAATAATAATATATATGATACACAATGAGGAATTTTTAGAACATATATCAGTCTTAGCAAACAAATAAAGGAGGTAACTGATGAAGCAAGTAACAGATATATATACATACATAAAATGGGTGAGTTCTTCCCATTGGGAGAAGAATAAGGCAACATGACTGCAATGCTGAAACCCTGTCAGACCTCCTAACATTCTACTTGCTAGATTTTATAGCATATATATTTAGGCAGTTTGACTGTTACAGCCTTTGTTCAAAGTGTGTTTTCAACAAACCTGTGTAATTAACCAGTTCCCAGCTTTTTTTTTTTTTTTTTTTTTCCCCAAATTTTAATAACAGCTCCCCTTCCAGGCATCCTAAAACAAACGATCAAAGAAACAATCCATGGTTTACTGTATATGACTTGAGGCTCATTTAGAGGTCGGCTCTGACACAGTATACCCTCTCACAAATCTTGGGTAACTCAAAGGTTTCACAACACTTGACTCTTCCTCCATCATGACATGTGAAGTTTTCATGAAATCAACAATTCTGAGGTAAGACTAGTAATAAAAAAAAGAACCTGCAAAGTAAAATAAACTAGCCTGATACCCCTCTGTCTTCTCAGATGGAATCACAAAGATGTAGTTTTCCACAAAAGGGAGGTTTCTAGGGTACGTTCCCCCTGTGTGTAACCTGATGTGTAACTGGTTTTGAATCAGAGTTCTTATATTTTTTAATTAATTATCTGTAGGATATATAAAATCATGGCATTGTGAATGAAAATACTTTATTAAAGGTGTTTGATACAGCTAGTTTTAGGCTAGAAAGTATATTAATGTGGTGAGTAGCAGGGAAATATCCTGAGATAAATCAAGCGCTTATAATAATACTCATATACAGAGCATAACTGTTTTGCCATAATGTCCACAATTCTCTACATTTTGACTACTCACTGTGCCAAGTGATAAAAATGCTTCAGACTAACCCTACACATAAACCACTCCTGATGTGTCTTTCCAGTTGGTTTTGTTTTCAGAATTGGTTGAGGAGAAGGGAAAAAAATGAGAAATGGAAGGAAAAAAAGCCTGAAAATTTTATTTGTTAACTCTTCATGTTTCCCATTGTACCTTTTTACCCCTTGTCTCTGCTTTCTGATTTGGGATTCATCTTGGCTAAATGTGATTGTTTACATGTTCGAGCCACAGAGGACATTTTATATAGTTGACAGCAAGAAGGAGGGAATTCTACAGTTCAATTTGTCCAATCTATTTAGAAACCTGTGTTGGGATAAGATGAATTGGTCTCTGAAAACATCTATTTTTCTTTATTGGCTATGAAGGGATCATGAGGTCACTGGATAGGATATACATATTTACATTGACATGTCTAAGCTAAGTGAGACAAATCCTATCCTTACTCTCAGTAGGGTGAATCATGTCAAAGTCATAACTCAGGAAAAATATATGTGTAGAAGATACATGATTGTGAATATCTTCTACTTGTCTATTCAGAGTCTCCATTTTCATTACATTAAGTTCAAGTGTATATTAATATCCAGTTCCATTCTATCCCTTCTTTTCTTCATAGATAATAATTTTTTTTCTTCAGTGTATGAAGTACTAAAATTTAGTCTGAGAATGTGCGTGAGGTGTTTTTTGGTCACAAATCCAAACATATCACCTGAAATGCTGGGATTTGAACCCCGAGCCCCTGAATTAAGGTTTACGTATGGGTGATTCCCACAGCCCTTCATAAAGGAGTTTGCCTTATAGCTTCCCCCCAGGGTGCGGCCGGCCCTGCAGGGAGAGCCATAAGGGAAATGAGACCCAGGTGTCCCGCATTGACTTGACAAAGGTCAGGTGTCCCTGCTTGGGGATAAAAGCCAGGACCACTTGCAGGGAGTCAGGAGTGTCTGCTCTGTGGAGTGCACTCCACAGAGCTTCCTGGTTCAAGGAAGACCTCCTGACTCACCCTGGAGCTGGGCCCTGGTCTGTTTAGGCCTTTGTAAACGCGGGTCGATTGGGTGAGAGTTGCCATGTGGGCACCCTTTTGTTGCGTGTTTAACTGGCTGGGCTGGCTGGTTTCTCTGTCGG
>NW_008618283.1:24635-41734 GCF_000691845.1 Merops nubicus
TGTCGTTTGTGGGATCGTTGGGGGTGGCGTCGATCATGTACGAGCTTGTTGACTTGTTTGTACCCCTGGCGGTCATTCATATAGTAACATTTCTGTCTGCATATTGGTTCATCTCCCTGCTGGTGTTATCATTTTTGTTGGGCCTGGTCACTGGCAAAACATCACCATACAAGCTTTTTTTTAAAAAATTAATTCTATTCCTGCCCCAACTAATAATAAGGTACCATGTCTTCTAATGTTTACAGGTTTTAAGAACAAGTTTGAAAAAAGCTAAGAAACTTTTGGGATACCTGAATTATTATTC
The DNA here is from genome assembly GCF_000691845.1 of Merops nubicus. Lineage (NCBI taxonomy): Eukaryota > Metazoa > Chordata > Aves > Coraciiformes > Meropidae > Merops > Merops nubicus. The sequence goes on from NW_008618283.1 coordinate 24,940, forward strand.
TGATTAAACATTCCATTTATGTTCTTGTTATTTTTGCAACATATTCTAGTCTTTCTTGATTTTTTTTTCTTGTTCACTTTAAGTTCTGCTTGCAACTTTAAATTTGTATTTGATAATATTATCAACAGTGGACCCTTTCTTAAATATGCTGAGCATGTTTTGCTCAGTGCTCACTGCAGATGTTTGGGATACAAACCCAAAATTCTTATTATGCTCTTCTGTGGCATGTATCTATTTAGTGTAGTTTATAATGAATATTTAATTCAAAATCTTTCTCTTGCTCCTATTACTCTGTCTAGGCATGGAAAACTTTTGAGATTATTGTTGATGAGAGGTTCTCTGTGCCCCAAATCCTTTCTTTCTTCTGTCAAATAATAAAGATTTTCCTCATATTTGTTTTTTGGGTGGTTATTTTTGTTGTTGTTTTTAACAGCCATCGTTAATTGCTAACAAATGAGAAACAATTCGACTATTCAAGAATACAATGATAGTTTTAGTTGTCAAGTGGGATATGTAAAATGAATAGACACCCTTAACAGTTTGGCAGGATTTCAGCCTGGCAGCATTGGCATTAGCACATCCTTATTTCTTTAGTAAAGATAAGCTAAATCAATCAGATAATTGGTTTATTTCTTAAGGTAACGGTAATATAATCACTCCTGAGCACTTCATAATATAACTGACAGAGAAATGAAATGAATAGCAGATGCAAGACAGTTGTTTCTACAATAAATATTTTCTCAAAAAAATAGTGAACATTTCAGTCTGTTTGAAATACTGTTACCTCATTGCCACAGTATGGGGAAGATACTGTCACCTAATACATAAATGACATTCTTGATTTCATATCCACTTAAGCACCTCAATTAATATACTGTAAAAAGTACATGGTCAGAATGAGGTACCTTATTTTGAGTATCTTTTGAAGACACAGTCACTGCTCAGGGGCATATAATTCTGTGTAAAGCTTGAATGTGAAAATAATGTTTTTTGATGCTGATCTTGTAATTGAAGTTTAAATCTGGTTATTGTTTGCTATCTGTAAGGAGGAAAGATAACAAAGATGGGAGCTTATGCATATTTCATGACTAATAGGAGGGGTAAAAAGAACACCCACACACTTACAAAAAATCTAGCAATCTTTGAGCATAAATGATACTCACCAGCATGAGCAGTGTGAGTGCATGTGAAGTCCTCAGCTGTGTGTAAGTGCCTCCAACAGAAGAAAAGTCTCTAAAAACAGGTGTCCCATAGGAAGCATAAAAAAACAGCAGTCACTTTAATAATGCCTGCTGAAACCAAAAAAAAAAAAAAAAAAAGAGGTGGCATTAGCTTTGTGTACAATAATCAGATACTCATAGAGGGATAGGAAGGTCCTTGGTTGATATTTTCTCAAACAAATGTTTCTTAAGATGATTGTGTTCACACAAACATGGAAGCAGAAGTGTACATCTTGGAGCATGATGTGAGGACCTGCAGCTGAGTGAGGGGAAGGGAGCAGGGCCTCTTCCTCATCTTGTTCTCAGAGTCACCGATCATTCAGGAAAAACACTGTCACCCATAAGACAGTCACAGATTTCACATCAAGGCCTACAGTACTACACCTGGCACTTATTTTCTGAGTGTTTAAATGGCTATAAAGATACCATGTTATCTACAATTGTAAGATTTTTGCAGAGGACTGGGCTTGAAATTGGGTATACTCATTTGCCTAAACCTAAATCAGAACTTTGTTATCTGTCTGCTTATGTCTGGGTGGTGCTTCCTCTGGGAGGTAAACAAGTATCTTCAAAATTTTATTTTGGAAGGCAATTGCCAGATGAAGTAAGGAAGCTTCTAAAGATAATAGGCCACTATTGGGTCAAGTGATTCTGGGAAAGTGACATACTACTATCTGGAATTTAGATGTGTTTCATACCAATATTTATTACTTTTTTTTTGGTGTATGTCATGGTCATATTTTACAGTATGTAGGCAGTTTCCATCCAGAATTGAAATTTAAATTAAGGAGGATAATGGAAATATTGTTTGTATAATTAACTTATTCATTCATAGGGATGAGTAGCACAAATGGTATGTAACAAGATATAAGCAAGAAACAAAGGATATTTCTGATCACTTGGTAACAGTACAGGTAAGGAAACACATCTTCACACAAACTGATTTTCTAGAGTAGATCTTGTAATCTTATAATGTTGAGAATTAGAATGTTTCCAGATGGAAGCTAAATGCTTACAAATTCTATTACGTAATGTAGAAAACAAAAGTTAAACAGCTAAAAAAAACAAATTTTGACCATCTTAGTAACAGATATACATACCTGACAATAGGAGAAAAGGAGAGGAAGAAGAAGATGATACAATCAAAGTACTTTTTTTAAATTGTGAGGCCCTGAACTGCAAATAATATTCAAAGTAAAGCCATACTAGTGCTGAATATAGTGGGATAATCGCCTCTTTCAACCAGACAGTTTTAGTAGTTTTTATACACTCCAGATGCAGTTTGCCCTCTTGGCTGCAAGAGCACATTGCTGACTTGCATGGAACCTTCTGTGAGCCAGCACCCCTTCTTTCTGCAGGGCTGCTCTCCAGTCACTCCTCCTAATCTATACTTATGTTCATCATTACTCCATCCCAAGTGCCGAATGCAGCATTTCTTCATGTTAAATTTCATGCCATTGATGACTGCCCAGTGTTCCAATCTATCCAGATCCCTCTGTAAGACCTCTTGTATGTCAGGAGAGCCAACAGGACCTCCCAGTTTGATATCATCAGCAAGCTTAATGAAGATACTTTAACAAACTCCTGCATTCAGATCATTGATAAAAATATTGAACAGAACAGGGCCTATAACTAACCCCTAAAGAACATCACTAGTGACTAGTTGCCAGTCAGAGGTAGCCTTGCAATGCTTTTATCCCTGCTGTTCAGCCAGTTCACCTTGTACTTGTTCATCTCACAGCTGGGCAACTTGACAACTTGTCCAGAGGGATACTGTAAGGGACAGGATCAAAAGCCTTACTACAATTCAGAAAAAAATACATTCACTGGGGGTGACCTTATTGTAGAAAGATATCAAATTAATTAAACAGGACTTTCACTTCATGAACCCATGTTGACTGTCCCTGTTTGCATTGCTTTTTAAATGTCTTCCAGTGACACACATTATGATCTTCTCCATAATTATTCCAGGAGCTGAGGTTAGGCTAACAGGCTTGTAGTTTCCTGGGTCTTCCCTCACACCCTTTTTGTAGATTAGGATAATATTGGTTAACTTCTAGTCATCAGGGACCTAGACCTCTCCCTAACATACAGTGCAAATCCTCCACCTCACCTGTCCTGCCTACCCCTTCTGAACATCCTATAGCACTCCATCCCAGGTGGACTTATTCCACCAATTCTAGCTAATATCAATGACATCATAAGTCTGGGAATCAACTAACAGATCAACGTTGGGCAGAGTTATGAGAGAGAAATCAAAGTTATGCTGATGGGATAACCGACTTCTTTTTTTCTCCTCTGGAACAGATCTTTCTCTAGCTGAAATAGTGTGGTGATCCAGCACAGATCAAAAGTTTATTTATGACTGCCTCCTCTCCTGCTGTTTCCCAAGTGAGAATGAGTAGTAGAAAAGATTGAGTCATGTGGAAAGGCATTTATCACCAGCACATCAGATAATAGATGCCAGTCTAAGTGGTTATTATTTAATTATGTTAATTTAAATATTGCAATTTGGTGATGAAAAAGCAACTGATCTACATGGTAATTTTATTTGAATGGTTTTCTATTAATACTTAGACTTTGATCACTAAGATTTATATTAAATTTAATGTAACATTGAAAATATGAATTAACCAGTTAACTTGTAATAAGTAAATTAATAGGAGCAGTACAATTCTTTATTTAAATAAATTGCTTAATCAACTATTTGTCTTTTCTATATTATCTTTCTTCACATTATTAATCCCTCCTTTCTGAGTATCAGGCATTTGGAATTTGTTCAATGTGTACCAAAAATATCTTTTTTAAATAACAATCTCAATATTGATGCTGAAGCTGAAACTTTTTTTTGTTTATGAGTCAAAAGTCCATTGTAAACACAATCAAACTGTGGAGGCAATCTGACTGCAGTCATCTTGCACCAATGTTCAGAGTAAAACAAATTACATATAAGCATGTTTTGTGTTATGTACTCTAGTACAATAGAACTCTTTGTCTAGACAGAAAAAATGAATCAATTCAATTTTAGAATCAGATGACATTTTTGACTCAATAACACTGCTTAAATTATTTTAATGAAGTATTTTGTACCAATGGTGTATGTCAATGCAATATCAACATCCACACCGACTCCTTAGTTCAAATCTGAAGAGAGATTTCCTGTACTGTAAAATTCAGTTAGAATTGTTTGTCAGTGCAATGAACTATACTTGCTTTGTGTGCAAACTTTCCAAAGACACAGTGATTTACTTGCTGTAATTTCACCTGTATAAAAAAAAAAAATGTAAAATATCCCAAGAAGTAGTTCTTAGGTTATAACAAATATGGGTTTTTTTGCAAAGTTTGCAGTGTAGGAACTGGCAATTGGCAGAACACATCCAAGGTGGACAAGAGGCAGACAGGGTGTGAGGAGATTTCTGTTAGAAAGAAGCAGAAAGATTATTACATTTTGTGTTGGAGACTCATGAGAGGTAAGGAAGCAGCACTTAAGAACAAGATGGGAGAGCAGGGAAAGTACCCTGATTTTTTTATCCTCTATCATTATGAGAGGTAGAAGGAATGGGATTTAGGATTTACACAGTCATCTGCAACTAGAGGCTCACTTCTCCTCTCTTCTAGAATTTCTATTTCTTTTTGTCCATCTAGCTATTTAATTTGAAGCATATAGTTTGATCTGTTCATTTGGATAAATGTTGAGAATGAACACCGAAATTGCAATGTCAAGTCAATAGTCAATATTTAGAGATGTTTAACAGTGATAGGAAAATACTTTCAGATAAAGATATTGCTTTATCACATGTGGACAGAGATAGTTTTTTGTATTTGTACTTTCATTTGTAACAGATGGAAGAAAATTTTCTCCTAAAAGCAAACAATTATATCTTTTCCCTCCTGTTAAATTTTAAAACTTTGTTGTTGCAGCGTAAATCACATGAATAAGGGGAAAAATAGTAAAGAAAACAAAACAAAAGATGAATTTTCCATCAGGAGAAGGAGTCAATTCCTCCAGTTCAGCCAGCAGCCTTGCTGTTGTTGTACATAGTGGAAGCATTAAGAAATAACATGGCCAAGAGTGGGAGGAAATAGGGCTGTCCACCCTGGTTGCAGCTTGTACACAGACTAAACAGACTGTGAAACTGCATCTTGGGAAATAGAAGTTCTGCTGTGTATTTTATTAATAAATTCTGACATATTATAAGGTCTTGTCAAGATAAATATCCATAAATAAGTAGGAATGATTTAAAGAAAACAAGCTAAAAAAGGGATGTGGAAAATGTTTCCTTTTAAAAGTATCATCAAAAATGTTGTTTTTTTCTCTTTTTGGTTAGACAGTCTATAAGCATTATTGGATTAAACTGATGTCCTCAAATGGATTTTCCCAGGCACATTGTTGGATTTAAACAGATAAACATAGTTATCCCAAAAGGTAAACAGAATCCAGGCTAGCACATAATGGAAGTAAATGACCTTCCACAGGTCGTACGGGACTCCTGGTTTTGTGCCTTCAACTTAAAATTTTCCAGAAATCTAGTGATACAGACCATGTATTCAGCCTGAGGGAAGAACGAACCCTCCTGTTGAGTCCTTTGACCCTACAGATACTATAGGAAACTTTTTTACAGGAGTGAAAAACAGCAGGAAATTAATCACAAATGAGATATGTTAGTAAAATCTGTGAAGAATAGTTTCAAAAAATAAGTAGATATATGTGGAACACTTTATGGTCTAAAATTGGGCTATTTTTCCCTTAGAGATGCTGGTCCAACTTCTTATCTCTAAGCTAGTGCTATTGTGAGAGGATTTACATTTCTCAATGAAGGATGCAGCTGAAGAAGATTTGGAAGACACAGGAATAAAAGTGTGTTCAATTAGTTACAGCTGTCTCTAGAGGCAAATGTGAAAAAAAAAAAAAATAAAAAAAAATCACTCTGTGTAGGACAACATTCCTGCAATTCCCAGGCTAACAATGGGTCCTATAAGAAAAGCTGTTTTGAAACTCAGGGCACAAATTGTCAGAATCTCTATTAAAGGAAAAATTACTTCTTATTATCTAGAGAAACAAGGGCTCACTTTATTGATGCACTGAATGTACAGTCTTCTTTTACATCTTTAGATAGTTCAGTGGAAAGAAGGACATGTTCTTGTATATGTTCTCTACTAAGTTTTTGCCTTTTTTTTTCTGCAAGGATGTATGTTTCAGATATATATAAATGAGAAAAATCCATAATCATGTTGTGGGAACTAAGTTGCTAGGATGTGAAATGCCAATATTCTTGATCAGCTCATAGCCTAGAAAAATAATTGTAAATTATCACTAAGGCAAATTGTTTATTATGAAAAATGAATTTTTATTTTGGTTATTTTTAAAATATTCATGTTTTAATGAAATTTACTGTATTTAAAGTTATCCTACTTTCAATAATTTTTTTCCACATTGTCTACCTAAATCAAATTCTTAAGACTATACATAGTACACAAGTAAATTATTTGCCTTATCAGAGCTACTACAGATCTTGTAGTAACTAAGTTTACAGCTTAGTTTTAGTAAGCAAGAAAGAAGGAAACAAAAAATGTACTTTTGATATGGTAATACAATTGTCATGTGTACATTTTGTTGCCAGTTAGGCTATTTTCTGGGATTACATATTTGGCAGAAAACCCAAAAGTTTAAAGCCAAAACCTGTCAGGCTCTGTAATTGCTTTTCTGTGATATCACTGAAGTTAAAATTCATACTTACTGTTTCTTGTTGCGCGGGGAGCCCCAGAATCACGACACACTTCACAGAAGGTTCGTCAGTGTTCTGCTTTAATCTACACAGGCAGCTGTATTTATACACTCGGTGACCGATCACACATAGTTTATACTTTTGTATTGGTTAATACTGCATAGCCACGCTCTAACCCCGTATCCCGATAGGTTAAATGTCTCTGTCCACGCGCCAAGGCACTGACAGGGTGGTCTCCTACTTGCAAGTTCTGGCCAAGCTTTGATCTGTGCAGACGCTGTCGAGCTGTCCCCCATGTCCTTCCTGCCTAGAGCTTCAAGGGCAAGATGCCCTTGAGGTTCACCTCCAGTATTTCATCATCTTCCTTGTAGCCTGAGCTGCGCATAAGAGCTTCCAGGATGCCATCTTGTGATGCAGCTAAAATTCCCTCTACAGTTTCTGTCAGTTTCTTGATTGACAAAAACAAGCAGGATCAAGAAGAAGGGTTAAACAGACCACCTGTTATAGGTCTGGGAACAGTCCTGACCCTAAATCATGACAGGTATGGTTTCGCTTAGCTTCTCAGAAGTTGACTGTTTACATGTTGAACTCTGACTATACACTTTGGATTTTTAACTGTGAATGGAAAATATGCATTGCAGTAAAGGATGTGCTTTTACTAAAGGAGCTTTATTGTCTATCGTTCCTTAGTTTGAAGGTCAAAAGATTAAGGCTGGAGGGAGACAGGAGGTATTATGTAAATATACATTGTTAATTTGTAATTCAGAGGGGTTTTTTTGTTTGTTTGGGTTTTTTTGTTTGTTTGTTTGTTTTTTCTGTCTAAGAAAACAGGGGGTGAATTGCAGGAAATATTTATGTGATCATTGTCATTGAAAATCCACTAGTCCTAGCTTTCTGTCCTAACAGTCCTGAGTCTAGTGTTTGCCCTTTGAGTCTGCCATGGTGAGGAAGTCTGAAGGTCAAGCCAGGACGTTACATTGGCAAGGCAAGGATCAATGAAGTGCAAAGCCAGGCACAGGCATATATGTGCTGTTGCTCAGGCAAGGACCAAGGCAAAACTTCTGAGCTTCTCTGCAGCTCCTGAGACAAGGAAAAGAGATCCTAATGATATTTCTCACATCATTAATTATGTGATGAAATGACGCTTTTTCTCACATTTAGTTCTCTACACAGCAGCTGAATCCAAGTTTACACAACTGCATTGCCTCAGATCTGGCCTTGAGTGTGGGCAGCCAAACCCCTGCAGCAAGGCTACAGAATTTGGTGGTACACTCGTTGTAATGGTCTTTTTTTTCTGTCTTGGACTTAAATTGTTATGATTTCTTTGTTTTGTTTTTGAAGGTGGCAATGCTGCATGTAAAGTTCCTCTTTTGGAGGTAATGTAAATTTTGTGAGTGTGTATGTTCTGTGTTAGTTGAGTGGTGGCTTACTCTTCTCTGTTAAGACCATAATTTAAGTTATTGGGAATTGTTTGCTTGTAGGTCTGCCTGAATATAACTTTTAGCATTCTGGAGTGCAGATATTGATTGAAAGGACACACTGAACTCCTTGTGTTTTCACATGAAAAAATAGTAATATTTATGAAGGGCAGGTCCTTAAAGCCATTTAATGCTTTAGACTTTCCGTTGGTCAGTTAGAGGCTTCTGCAGAACAGACTTCTGCTGAAATAAGGGCTGATCATTTGTTTTCATTAAAAGTTATAAAATATCTTCATCCTTTCTAATTGTTTCTTCTAGTAACCTTGAACCAAGTAGTCAGTAATCAGTAATGCATCAGATCATGATAATAAATGTCTGTCAGGTATTAGTGTGACTATTTTGTGAACCTAACATCCCTCTTTTTCAGGCCAGAGACTTCAGTTAGTAAGCTTTGGATCCATGCCCCTCATCACATCCATCTGTTGTGTTGTGTTAATCTATCATTGCCCTAAATATTTTGTGTTAGTATGTTCGGTTATTAACAACAACCAGATTTATGGTTTGTTTTTTGTTTGTTTGTTTTATGTGCTTTTCATTTGCTGATGTTTTCAGGAATAAGAAGATGCCCTGCATTTGAAATTTGGTATCTTTAAGTTTGTTTAGACCTGTTATGTTGTACCATCTAGGGTAATTTTTTTTTTTTTTTTTTATGGAATGACAGGTAGGATACCTGAAGCATTTGGTTCATCTGTTCTAGTCTGTCATAAAGTTTTGACCTGTATTAGAGAATTAAACATAGCAAAATTTGTGATTTATGATCTGTTTTAAGTCAGAAGTGGGACAGTCATGGACCTAAAGAGAACTTAAAGAAAAATATGTTCCTTATAACACTAAATTTAACAGTGCTGGTAAGCTGTAGACTGGAGCATTTGTGTTTGTTCAGTTCTGAATTTTAGGCATATGGGCTTGTAGAGAGAATCCTGCAGATAATTGAGCACTGAAAGAAGTAGAGAGCTCTGCCAAACTCCTGGCAGTAAGCAAGCGGAGTATAAAAAGAGTAATCTTTGCAGAAAATTATGGCTTACGTACACGTTTGGTATGTCATGTGTGTTATTTTGGAGAAGTAAAGCTAATATAAACTAGAGGTATTAGAAACCTTTGGGTCAAGTGTCTTCTTGGGTGTCCAGAATGGCTTGTTGGCTCCCAAGCTTAAAAAGCACTTCACACTGATTTATTTTATTGCATTTCCTGTTTGGATTTTTTCCCCTTTCGTTTCCCGAATTCTATTTTCTCATTAACGGTTTGTAATGCACCTTGATGTGTGGCATATTCTTTTGCACATTATTTTCTGCCAATATTTGTGTTTCTATTGTGTCTGACTATGTTAAGTCAGTGATTTTTTTAATTGTCAGCTTGATGCTCCAGCTGGCAAATGTGTCAAAATAGTTTGTCTGGATTTCAAGGTTTCCATTTTCAGCTCCTGTTTACCTTGCCACATATTCACAACTTCCTCCCACATCATCTGCCAAAACTTCAGTGCATATCCTGGAAATACTGCAGCCTTCTAGTTCAAAATGTATCTTCCTGGGTCTTCTGGACCCCTATCCAATATCCAAAACATCTTCTTTCTTATTTTTTCTATTATCTCACTAAGTGCATAATCTTTTCTACTACTCTTGGCTACTTCTATATTTTTTCTTTCTCAACACCACCACCACTTGGGAGCAATAATGTGTAAAGGAGAAAATCTCTACCATGGAATGTCTCAAAAATAACTTCAGACTTTGGAAATATAACAATTTTAAACCCTCACCATATGGTTATATACTTAGATATAATGACCTAATCCTTACTTTATAAAATGGGAAATCACTATGTTGCCACTTTCCTTACATTTTAGACAGTTTTTATGATCTGAAGTCTTAACTGTGAAGGACATAGTATTGCTGTTGTGTGTCATTTCCATGCTTGTTTATAAAACACTCTATAATGTTCTAGGGCATTTTTTTGTGGTTGATCTATCATGTGTCTTCTACTTATTTTCTTTCTGAGTAGATATTGAAATCTTGGGTCTTAAATCATCAAGTGGTGCTTCTTTTCTCTTCTTAAATTCCATGAAAGTAATGTTAGTTGATTGTTCAGAATTATCTTATTTCTTAAGGCCTCAAATGATTTTTCACACTTTTTGATTTCATTTAATTGTATACTGTAAAAATCTAAATTTGCACCAGGGAGGAAGGAAATGAAAAAGTCTTGGGACTAGAAATGTTAGATATGAATCATTAGATGGTTATGCAAATAGTTATTTCTTTAAAAAAGTGCTACATAGAAACAAAGAGTTTATTCTTCATGTTATTGATACTGAAGATAAAGGAAAATAATTTTTTAGATATTTTTAAGGATAAATTGAACAAGATGAATAGCATATAAAGTTGTCAAGTTTGGGTATATTACCTACTCAACTTCACTGTATTGAATCAATGTGGTGATAGTTCCAGCAGACTAGCTGAAGACGTTTCAAGTGACCTAAGCTGTGCAATAAAAGTATGAAATACCTGGTAGAGAAAGGTTGAAATGACTTGAAATGCAGTCAACATAATTTTAGATATTGTTGCTAAATATTAATTAGAGGCAAGAAGGATCCTAATAAACATGAGTGAATAACTAAATGGTTTTGAGTTAACTCACATAATCTGATTTTCTGATCTATGCCATGCTGTTTGGATTTAATGGGGCTAAGATCCAGACAAATGCGGAAGAAGAAGGGACAGGTGAGATGGCAGAGAATTAACTAAAGACACAGATGAAAAAAATTACAGTAAGCAAAAAATCTTTGTAGAAAATATGAAGTTACATTTACATGACTAAATCTGGGATCACAAGGGAATATAATTCCTTTACACTGTGCAATACAGGTCAGTTTAGTATGCTTAAATAGTTAATATACTCACTAGCATTGTTTTTGCTTCTGTTGAATAGGGCTCTCCAAAACAATTTCCAAGCATAGGTAGCAAATTAGAACAGGCCAGGAATGCTTAATTCCCAGCAGGTATTAGAGATAAATATTAATCTATGCCAGTTGAATTTGACAGCACAGACCCTCCCTAATCAAGTCTTAATTTTCTGGTAACACACATAACCATACTGGGAAGACATAGCAGGAGGGTCTAAGTGTTAATCTCTTGTGCCCAAAAGTAAGTTTGAGTATGGGAATATTTCTAAAGTCAGACTGATTTTTTTAAACAGAAAGATTTTATGGCTTTGATACCTAGAAAGCAGGTCAAGAAGAGATGAATGGAGTGAGTGTTTTGTAAGATACAGTGTCATGGTTACACTGGGACCAGTTTATCCTTATGTGGGTAGAACCAAGTGTTTTGTAAGATACAGGTAATTTGGAAAGCTTGAAAAGTCATCAAAACAACCTTATTCAAATTGAATAAAAAGTCTTTTTGGGTCCTGTTACTGTTAAACACTTCAAAATTCAGTTTATGGTGTGGTAGTAAACATTTAAAACATAATTTTTATATCATCTTACAACCTAAAGTATTAGGACTTGTCAGGTGAAGCTGATTTCATTGTGGAGAGCTCAACCAAGATTTACAAAATATTTAGCTGATGAGTAGAAAAATTAGAAAAGGGAAAGATATTTTCTACTGTGCACTAGATTTTTTTAAACATACAGGACTTCTACTTGGCGAGAAAATATGTACTCATGGTGAGAAAAAAATGAGGCTTCCATTCTTACCTAGATTGGACCACTATGGTTGATAGAGAGTTAATTATACTAATGCAGTTACAAAATGTCTTCTCTCTGTGTGTGTAAACTAATTTGTTTATGGCATGTGAATTTTAATTTGGGATGATAAACTACAGTTGTTTATGGAATTTTGGAGTCTTTTGTTTTCTGTTAATGCTTAATCTAAGCACATCAATAAAACGGAGACTTGTGTTTATGATTTTGCACATTAGTTTTTTTAAAGAAGCATGTGTGATCAGCATACCTATACCAAAGCACATTGATACAGGGAGGAAAAATGCTTTTCACATTCACTAGCATTCAAATGCAGAAAATTACTTTATCCTGTAATTCTTTAGACATTAAGGTAGAATAGCTGACATGATGAATAGTATGCATGCAAGCCTTACACACCATACTTTGTAACTGTTGTAAACAATCTATTAATCTTTTTCATTAAATGCAGGAGTTTGCCTGGGCTGCTGCAGGCTTATCAGCCATCTGGTGTTTAAGGTTATTTCTAGTGCTGTGGTGGGTTGACTCTGACCAACAGCTAAGTCTTAACCCAGCTGATCAGTTACCCCTCTACATGGTGGCAAAAAGAACTGGAAAGGTAAAAGAAAGAAAACTTGTGGCCCAAGATAAAGATAATTTAATAAGTGAAGCAAAGCAGCATATGCAAGTAAAGCAAAATAAGGAGTTCACTCACTGCTTCCCATTTGAAGGCAGATATTTAACCATTTCTGGGGAAGCAGAGCTTCATCATGTTTATCAGCTACTTGGAAAGACAAATGCCATAACCATGAACCTTCCCACTTGCTCCTCCTCTCCCTGAACTTTTATTGCTGATCATGATATTTTATGATATGGAATATCCTCTTGTCCTCTTGAGCAGCTTGTGCTCAAGATCAGCCCTGATACAGTGCAGCTTGGCAAGCATATGTCCATCTTCTCTAAAACCTATAAATTGTGAAAAGTAGCCTTCCTGGAGTTTCTTTTCTTTGATTGAGGAAATGCATTGAAGCTTGGGCCCTGGGTCTTGGTCCTGGCTTGAGCTACATTGCAGGTATGCTTATTCCTGGCTTTGCATTTTGATGACTCTGACCTTGCCTTGCTGACTTGTCTCGTTTTGACCTTGGACCTGCTCAGACCTTCCTGCTCTAGATACTGTGGGACTGTACTTTTTGCTAACTTTTTGCCTTATTTTTGCTTTGATGTCACAAGCTTAGCTCTGAGCTTGTCTTTCCTACAGGAGCAAACCACTCTTGACACTTCATGAAAATTAGGACCATGAGCCATGGTCCCAGGATGTATTACAGCAATAAAGGCATATAGTATATAATCTCAAACTTCCTCAAACAGAATTTTTCTTGGCCTTTTCTGATGTATAGATGAGGTTTATTTTCTTTCTTTTATTTTTTTTCCAGAAGTAGTAATATAATTTCATACCAGAATGATTAGTTTTTAAGCAGTTGAAATTCCAGTCCCATGATAGCTCTGACAACCCTGTTTTAAAATCAGCTTTCGTCCCAAGACACTTATCAAGTTCCAGTATAACCACTTGATTCTCTTATTTCATTCTGACATCCTCCATCTGCTTGTCCTTTCTCTCTGCACATTATATCATAAGCCTATATATTCCCATAAATATGTAGAGCTCTCACCAGGTTTAAGCCTCTTTGATAATAAACCAAGTTGTTGCTGTGAAGGAAAACAAAACTCACCTAAATTGTATGCCTTGTAAATCAACAGCAAAGGGCTGATAGGAGAGTTTGTTTATTCCTAATCAGAGGTAGTTGAGTTTATGCGCTGAAGTATGAGAATTCATTGTCCTTGTGCTAGTTAATATTTAAAACATCTGAAATCAGATGTTCATCACACAGTAAAAAGATTTATAAACTTACATTAAGTACAACTTTTTTCATATACAGTGAAAATTTCATAGAGGTAAACATAAATTCAGATATAATTACCACCTCCCATCTTCTGATAAGACAGGCTTATGTAGTTCACCACAGAAAAGGAACAAGAGGGATCCTGGGGCAATGCACAAAGTTTTTTAGCAAATAGAGTAGCTTGGTCATTGGCAATAGATTAAGCCAGAAAATGAAAACTGCTGGTGTGTTGTTATAAAACTTCTTATAAATGATAAAAGACATTAAAGTTTTCCTAAATTTCAGTGAAATTCTAATCGTGAATTTGTTCTAATCGTGAATTGCAGACTGGTGGACAGAAAGGCAATTTATAAAATCCCGTTAAGCCAGAGATGGATTTGGTGCATTTAAATCTAGCTAGGACTTGATTTTGGACTATAGATGTGCAGTGTGAGGTGAAAATAATCCTGCTTGCAGAACTTCTATAATATGCAATGGTTTGAGATGAGACAGTTAAACCATAAGTATCTATTGTTTATTGATATAATTGTAACTGTTGCCAGGATAAATTCAAACAATGAGAAGGTTTCTCAAACAGGAATAGATTAGGAGAAAGGAATAGAGCTTGTCTGTGTCTTTTTTGAGGGGGAGAATTAAGCAGAATCTTCACTATTTATCTGTTCAAAGGCTAGTTATGCTCCTGAAAGGAGAATACAGAAGACTGAGATAGTAAAACATAGCTAAAAGAAATTTAAAGGCTGAGTATTTATCTCGAATTTATATTTCCATAAGCAATCCAAAGAGTCTTTAAAAAAAATGACGTGAAAAATTTGTAAGTTAATATTTTAACATAAATATCTTAACAAAGATGAGGTTCAATAGTGTGTGCAACAAAAACAAGAAATTCCAGTCTCATTTTCCTCAGATAAAACTAACTTACTGCAGGGCTGTACCAATGTTTAATAATAATTAATAATAATAATTTATTGTTATTGTTATTGTTACTTCCATGCTTCTTTGGAGAACATATGAGAAAAAAATAAAATACTTTAGTACAGTTCAAAACTGTATCTTCTGCCTGTGCAGTATTGATATATTTGACTTTCAACAGAACAATTACAGAGGAGAGATGTATGTTGCCACATTTTATTTTTGCCAGAAAACTGCTGACACTACTCCAACTGCCTAGTGAAATCTGCAGCATGCTTACTGAAAAGTGAGTTGTGGAGTTATTTATGTATCCCTAGACCACATTCTTCTATCACCACTGGTCTGTCACATATGAAGTTTAAGATATTTGTTTAAAAATAGTTACTATGGATTTTTTTTCCATCATTTCAGGTATAGACATTCCAGATACCGGTAGGTTATGTATCTTCATATTTTAATCTGTAAGTAAGGTTGCTATATTCTTTGAGTCAATTTTTTGAGTTTTCTTACCGAAAGAAAAAAAACTTCCTTTGACCTGTTTCTTTTTTTGTCTACCATATTTTCCCCAAGTAAACCTTAATTATCTTGGGTTCATTCCAACTTACTTTACACATCTAACCAAAGTGGATTATTTGAGAACACATTTAACTAAAGCTCCCTGTACTCTCAGTAGAGACAGGCACCTGAATCATCTCTCTAAAGGAAATTGAGAGTAATTCCTGAATTAGAAAACTCCATTTGTTGACTGAGATAGCAGGGATTAATTTGGGCCCTAGAGTGCCAATAGTTTTGATGGAGTTCTGGGAGAATACAATTATGTTTGTCTTAGCAAACAGAAAAAAATATAATAGGAGTGGTTGTGTAGAGTGAAGCAGTTAAATCTACTGAAAGGGTTTTATTCTGGAGTCTTGTCTCATCTCCTGCTCAGGCATCTGTTAGCTGTTGGAGTTCTTTTCCTGGAGACCATCTTCCAGGTTACCTTGTGCTGAAGGGAATCCAATTTGCAGGTTCACAGTGAACTAATGCATTACTGACTGCTGCAGTGCAAATAGGGATAGACTGAAAGTCCTTTTGCTGTGGTTTATTACACTTCTAGGGGTGAACTTCACATTGCGTCTGTTGAAATCATGTTCACAGCAGTTGCCTGTCTTAGGCACATGCACAGAGAGCTAACTGGAGGGCAGAGCTAAAGCGTCCGCATTACTTTACATGATGCTTTTGCAAGACTTAAATTTTACTTCCACCAGGGAGAAAACTGCTTTGAACACATCAAAGGAGTGCACTAGGGCACACTGTAAGGCAATAAAATGCCAGGCAAGCTTCCAGTAAAAACCGAAACAATATTCTCCCTAAAAATACCAAACAAAATAAAAACCAACCACCAAAACCCTAACTAACAACAACAACAACAACAACAAAAACCTAAAACCAAACCACTAAACCAACCCACAATAACAAAACAAACAAACAAACCAACCAACCAACATCATGCACACAATTCTTAGGGTAGTTGTATCCAAAGAAGACTCTGATGCAAACATACAGGTGCAGAAAGTAAGGATGGTGAAGAGATCCACTTCAAAAGTTTAGCAGCAATTCAAGTTTAAAGAGTAAGGCATATATACCTTTAAATGAGCAAGAAAGTCTGTCAGAAGGATTCCAGGGCAGCTTTTTAGAAAGATACAGCAAATAGAAGAAGAAAAGTGTCAGAAAAAAAGGCTGAAACTGGGTGACTTGATATGAAAATTAATCAGAAGTTTTATGCTTGAGTGATGTAACATGAAACATCAGCAAGCTTTGAGTTTAGAACTGGGTCAATGCTTCTCCAGAACTGCAATATTTTTGATCACATGAAGGCATACTGATGGGTGTTGTGGTGAGCAGAGCCCAC
>NW_008618284.1:0-434 GCF_000691845.1 Merops nubicus
ATGAATAATATAAGTTAAAGCTAAATTTTCAAAGGAAACTTTGTGTAAATTCTCTTTGGCAGCTCAGAATTGTAGTTGTTGCTTGAACTCCAAGTGAAAATTGAGATACCCTGTCTCAGTTGGCATCTTTTTGTTTGGCATTCACAGGGAATTTGTTTACTTTGTTTTGACTTTTATTCTTACTTGAATGACCAACTCTGATAACCTTGAACAAAAGAATAAGCACGTTAAACACGAGTTTATTTAAAAAAACAAGTTGTGGATGTCCCTATTAATGTGATCAGGAGTTGTCCTACCACTTGCAGCTGAAGGCTGATGTAAAGATGGGTGAACCTGACTGAGCCTATCCATGACAAAAGCATGCTGTGAGAAGCCACCCACTGACTCACAGGGTGAACGCAGTAGTGACACTGAAGCCAGATTAAATGCAGTTT
>NW_008618285.1:0-6993 GCF_000691845.1 Merops nubicus
TAAGGGAGAGGGACTTATCAATTAGAAAAGTGAAAAAGCTTTAATACTACTACTACTAACAATAATAATAAAATGGAATATATACAAAACCAGTATATATTTATATATACCCCCCCGATGGCAATATGTCACTATCACCCCTGATGCTGGGGAGCAGGCCCCAGGGACAAGTCCTGGGTACAGGAGTTGGATTCTGGAATTTGGTTCAGAAACAGACAGGTTGGGATCAAAGGCAGAATGGATGAAGTCCTCCTCAGATGTTGGCCATTAAAGGAGCAGCAAAAGTGAGGAAGGGAGATAGAAGGGTCTTTGACCCCCGTGATTCTTCAGCTTTTATACTGAAAATTAAGGTTATGGGCTGGAATACCTCACTGGTGAATTTTAGGGTCACTCTTGTCTTGTCTGCTCGTACCTGCAGGTGCGGCTTTACTTTCTGCCTCCCTCTGTGTGATATACAAGCTTAGCACTAGCCTTGGTCTGCACACCAATCCTTGGTAGTAACTCTGAACATGGAGTGTTATCACTGCAAAAATGTGCTGCCAACCTCAGACAGTGCAGTTAATTAGGAGAGCTTTAGCTGAAAACGAGAATCACTGAACAGAACCAGCTCTGTTGTACCCCAAACCAGGACAACCCACCCCTTTTTCCATACCATTTACGTAATATCTATCACTAGATTATAATTTCTTTCTATAGAAAAGTTAATTAAGTTCATGATTGCAGATTTCCATCTATCATAGCAGTCTCCCAGGGCAGGAAAGATGCTATGGAGTTCATGATGGTTTGCATCCACAGGTTGCAGATTCATCTCAGAATGTTACTGGACATCGCTTGATGAAGCTGGCTCCTGTCACCATTATGATGTTATCCTGAAAGACACTTGCAGAACACTGTTACTATTCTGCAATTAACATGTGGCTTTAAAATGGTGTATTTTCATCCAGAGTTAGATTTCCTTGAGGTACACATTGTACTTCACCATCTTTAATCATCACCCATCAAGTATGTCCAGGTCCTTGAGCGAAAGCAACCCCACGGACGGGTTTGCCTTTGCCTGAACCAGAGAATACTCACAGTTTTCCCCAACAAATTCCTTTCATACACCACAGAGACTTTATCCCCTTCTACTGTATGTAAAGGGTCTGATTGAGCAGGGCTGGCTTGACTGATGGATCCTCTGGTGTTAACTAACTAGGTGGTTTGTGCTAAATGCTTGTCCCAGTTTTTAAAGGTTCCATTCCCCATTGCTTTTGGAGTAGTTTTTAGCAGCCTATTGTATCATTCAGTTTTCCCAGAGGCTGGTGCATGATAGTGGATGTGATACTCAATACCATGTTCCTTAGCCCAATTGTCTATAAGATTGTTTTTGAAATGAGCCCCATTGTCTGACTCAATTCTTTCTGGAGTACCATGTCACCACAGGCTCTGCTTTTCCAGGCCCAGGATGGCATTCCGGGCGATGGCGTGGGGTACTGGAGAGGTTTCCAGCCATCCAGTGGTTGCTTCCACCATTGTAAGCATGTAGTGCTCCCCTGGCGGGTTTGAGGGAGTGTCATGTCATCAATCTGCCAGGCCTCCCCATACCTATATTGTGACCATCGTCCCCCACACCACAGAGGCTTTAACCGTTTAGCTCGTTTGATTGCGGCGCACGTTTCCCAGTCGTGGATAACCTGTGCGATAGCGTCCATGGATAAATCCACCCCTCGGGCACCAGCCCGTGTCGCATCTCTCCCCTGGGGGCCTGAGGTGTCATGGGCCCACTGAGCTAAAAATAGTTCACCTTAATGTTCCCAGTCTCAGTCTGTTTGGAACACCTTAGCAGCTTGATCCACTTGCTGGTTGTTCTGGTGTTCCTCAGTGGCCCGACTTTTAGGTACATGGACATCTATGTGATGTACTTTTATAACTAGTTTCTCCAGCTAAGCAGCAATGTCTTGTATTTGGGCAGCGTGGCAGCCCAAATAGGTTTCCCTTGGCATTGACAGTTATTCTGCTTCCACTGTTTCAGCCACCCCCACAAATCATTTGCTGCCATCCATGAGTCAGTGTAGAGATGGAGCACTGGCCACTGCTCTCACTCAGCAATGTCCAAGGTCAGCTGGGTGGCTTTTACTTCTGCAAACTGACTTGACTCACCCTCTCCTTCAGCTGCTTCTGTGATTCATCGTGTGGGACTCCACACAGCAGTCTTCTGCTTCTGGTGAGTTCCTAGAAGATGGCAAGATCCATCAGTAAACAGAGCATATTGCTTATCATTATCTGATAATTATATGGTGGGGCTTCTTCAGCACGTGTCACTACCTCTTCTGGTGGCATTCCAAAGGCTTTACCTTCTGGCCAATCCATCATCACTTCTAAGATTCCTGGGTGATTGTGATGCCCTATTGAGCTCCAAGCTCCAATTTACTTATTTCCAAGCCATTTACTGCATGTAGCATCAGTGGCATGATGAGTGGAAGGGAACTTCCCCTTGAACATCCAGCCTAGCACTGGTAATCGCGGCGCCAGGAGGAGCTGTGCTTCAGTCCGATGTGTACCGTAAGGGGACTTAATTCTGGGCGAGAACAGCCAGTGAATTAAACTGTGTGTTGCTAATTGTTAAATAACTGCTGGGCATGACGTAGGTGGTATCGAATAAGGGGTGGAATGTCCTGGCTGGGCACTCGGGTTGTTTTCCCCCAAGCCAGGCAGGAGCTGTGGGCGGGCCCAGCCGGCCCAGCCGGGGGTCACTTGCTGCCAGGCTGACCCCGTGCCTGGGCAGCAGGGCCAGGCTGGGCCGAGTGGCCTGGAGCCCACGTGGTGATCTCTTTCCTTGTACCCTTTGTTATATAGATATTCTTACTGCTGTTGTTTACTGTTCCTGCTGCATCGTTGTCTTAAACTCCCTTTACCTCAACCCACAGGGTTTTGTATGTTTCTCCCTTTTCTCCCTCTCCCTCCTGTTTGAGGGGAAGTGGGGGGGTGAGTGAGCGGCCATGTGGTGCCAAGGCTAAACCACCACATTCCTCAGGCTTCTTTGCTGAAAGCCAAGCTTCTTGATCAACTCTTCCTCTTCTTCCTCCTAACTGACTGAAGATATGGACCCACAGACCTCCTTGTCCACTGTTTCTTTTTCACTACTGTGGCAGTTGTAGTTGTTGTTTGGGTCCCTATCTCCAGTATCATGTCTTCAGATGTAGTTTGTACCCCATTCTCTTGTTAAGGTATTTTCAGAGGAGGTTTGGGTTCCTGCCTTAACCACAGTTCTCTAACAGTACTGAACTGTGGATCAGCAGGGACAGACCAAGCCCCAGGTCAGTGCTACAAACTGCTGATTTTCACTGGGCTAGGAAAGGCACCCTTCTATCAGGTGGTGTGTCCAGTTCCCAGGGTTGTTTGCCTGTTCAGGTATGAAGTCCCAGGCTATGGGAGGTGATAGCCATCCCAGGCAACTGCCCCAATACTTCCACACACTCTGCCATCCAGGAACCAGACATCTCAAGGCTTATTTCAGTATCATCTCACCCAAAAGTTGTCTTCTCTTACACCATGACAACACCATTCCACAAAATCCATATGCCAACAGCATTGTTTAGTAGTATAAGCAGCTCACATAAGGGTGAACAAGGACTTAATGAGCCTGTGTAATAAAACCACCCACATCAAGCCCAGGCAGGAAAAGGGTGATGTACTCCCTCATGTCCTCCACAAGATTGCTCCCACAACACAACCAATTCCAGGGCAAACCACATAGGTGTTTTTTGTACTAACACGTTCCCAAGCTCAGCATAATAAAGATAAGCAGTGCAGACAATAACCTCTGTGAGCTGCACAGAGGCTTGCAACTTAATAACTACTATAGCTATAGCATGCTTAATACAAAACTGCCACTGTCTCATGCCCCACGTTGGGCACCAAAAAGAACTGTGATGGGTTGACCTTGGTTGGGCACCAGGTGCCCACCAAGCCACTGTTTCACTCCCCTCCTCAGCAGCATAGAGGCAGAGAACATAAGATGGAAAAGAACTCGTGGGTCAAGATAAAGGCAGTTTAATAAGCCAAAAGCAAGGGCTGCACACAGAAGCAAAGGAAAACAAAAGATTTATTCTCTACTTCTCATCAGCAGGCGATGTCCAGCCACTTCCCAGCAGTAGGGCTTCAGCAGCTGAAGCAGTTGCTCTGGAAGCTGAATGTCATAATAATGAATGCCTCCCCAACCCCACTCCTTTCTCTTAGCTTTTACTGCTGAGTAGATGCCATATGGTATGGAATATCCCTTTGGTCAGTCTGGATCAGCTGAGGTGGCTCTGTTTCCTCCCGAGATCTTGTCCACCCCCAGCCTAGTTGGTGAGTAAGGGAAACAGCCTTGATGCTGTGAGAGCACTGCTCAGCAGCAGCCAAAATGCTGGTGTGTCATCTACGCCTTTTTAGCTACCGATATGCACAGCACTATGAGGACTGCTAGGGGGAATATTGATTCCATCTCAGCCAGACCCAATACAACTGTTTATTTAAAAAATGAAAATAAACTTTTAACAAAATCACACAAAACATTGAGGATCTGAAAAGCCAGGCAGCACTGGGGGTATCAAAGAGAAATGCTCTGCAGGCCCTGATCAACCCATGGGTTACATGTGCAGACACCCACCTCCAAGCGGATGATAAGACTTTGTTTCAATTCTCTCATCCAAACAGCAATACTGCTTTGTGAGGAGATGAGGTTGTAAAATAGAAAACTGAATTTCTTGTGCATCCCCACAAGGTGACACGGCACCTGAAGGGCTCCAGTGGTGGTAAGCTTTTAAGAAGTTCCATTTGAGAGCAACCATGGCTGCAATCACAGCTTGGAGGAAGCCACCTGCTTAGGTGCAGTGTGAAGAGTGTTTCATAGCACAAGGTGTGTGTAACATGCTGCATTTCTTCTTACCCAGAATCCTGCAGAGCTGTCCATCTATTTTTTCCCTTGTTGCCCTCACAGAATATCCTCTTTAGCCCAGAAGGAAGGGGGAATGAATACACGTATATCCACAGCCTAAGGAGGGTCACCTTTCGCTGGGACTTGGATCTCCCTCTCTACCCCAATCCAAAATGCAAGAACTTTGGAAGGACAGAGCCCTCTGTGAGCTAGGACCCACAAGGCAATTAATAGATTGCAGGCTGATGATTTGCCTTCTGCATCTGGATGATCTTGCCAAAGCCACCTCTTCCCACATCGTAGTCTGTCCGGTACTCATCTCGCACCTAGGGCACAGCAGTAACACAGTATTAGTACCCTGCACTGCCTCCTGTGTCCTGCTAGACTTCAGAACCATTATCCCCTCCTTGTTCAGTTGGTGGGGAACTGAAGTTCAGGTTAGAAGCACTTTGACTCATTTGAAATCTCTTCAAATAATCCACCAAAAAGGTGGTAATGGTGGTGAAAATGACAAATGAGGATCATCTGATGGCTGAAGTCTTTTAGACAAGAAGCAAAGACCCCAAAATATTTTCATTCAGCTTTGCAGTCTGAATTGCCAGGCTTGGCCCTTCAGAACATTTTCTGCCCTCCACCCTGGAAAACTGCAAAGGAACCTCACCTTCTCACTGGGGCAAGCTGCTGGGATATGAGATTGGTCAAGCAGTTATGCTGTACCACTCCACTCAAACTCTGCGCCATTTTAAGAGTATTAGCTTAGATTAAGGAAGATTCTGTTTCCCTTGTGGGAAGTTTGGAGTCTGAGACAGAAACGGCCTTAACTTCTGTTTCTAGCTTTTAACACCAGGCATCAGTTACAAAAACAACCTGGAAGTGGCTAAAGTTCATTATCTTGTCTTCTAAGGTCTACACATTCCTCTATATTAGACAAAGCAACCAAACCAGTACACAGTCTTAAAGGGATCAAATTCAAGGTATGAACTGGTATTGCCTTTACCTGTCCTCCAGTCTTTCCTCTTCCATACTGTCGCCCCTCCTTAAACCCTGCATCCCAGTCAGTCCGAATGATGCGGTCATCCAGGCGTGTGCCGTTGATAAACCGCATGGCATGCTCCGCATCTGCTCGTGTGTAGTACCTGAAGCACGCCATAAGGAGAACAAAGCCTGCTATTTTCTTAGGGACAGGGAAATGTTAGTACCTGCACAGACAAGAAGTAGCTTTGGATCACTTATTTCACAAGTAGATAAAAAAAAAACATGTTACAGCGTTGCTAAGGGCAAGAAATCTGTAATATGCCTTTTTATACCACATGAAACTTGACTGGATTTGAACAAGTGGGGCAGGCCTCACAGGAGGGCTTTGCAAAGACAGCTCACAATACAACTTGTGTAAGCGGATACGCTGTGCTTGGGATTAGTGCATTCATTGACTTCATTCAGATGTAACGTTAAGGTGAAAAGGAGAAAATATGCATTGGCCTGGCAGAGCTTGGGTTGACCATGGTAACACTTCTCATTTTGGCCCTAAAATCACTAAAGAAATTAACAATTTGAAGAAGCTCTCTGCTGCCTCCTGAAAGTACAGCAGTAGTAGCACTTTTCACCTACAGCACGGCTGCAACAGTCCGTCTCTCAGTTAGGGAAGTATCAAGGTTGGAAGGAAAGCGCCTGACAAAAAGCACTCAACTGTCGCTCCTTTGCAGGTTTTCCAGAGCAGTACAGCTAAGCGTACTGTGCGGAGAGGAACGGAGGAACTGAAGGTGACACAAGGTCTGACAGAAGCAGGGAACCAGAAAGGATACTCGACAAAGCAGAAGCCGCAGGGAGTTTTCTTGATCTTGTCCAGCCCCATGACTATCCTCTTGACATCTCCACACTTGGAGAAGAGCTCCTGGATCTGCTCCTCGGTAGTGTAGAAGGACAGGTTGCCAACATACAGCGTAGAGGAAATTTTCAGGGACTTCTCCTGCAGCTGCCTGCTACCCTGAGGGCAGAGAGGAGCGAGCAGCGAGGTCAGTCCTGAGCACCCGGTGGGCACTTCCGCCCGCCCTAGGGACGCGGTGCCCTCCTGCTCGCCGTCTGCTAGCACGGCTCCG
>NW_008618286.1:0-1520 GCF_000691845.1 Merops nubicus
AGGCCTGGGGCTTTTTAGTCTAGAGAAAAGACGACTAAGGGGGCATCTAATTCATGTTTCTAAATATACAAGGGCTGGGTGTCAAGAAGAAAGGGGCAACCCCTTTTCGCTTGTACTCTGCGATAGGACACGGGGCAATGGCCACAAGCTGGAGCACAAGAAGTTCCACCTCAACATGAGGAAGAACTTTCCTGTCAGGGTTACAGAGCGCTGGAACAGGCTCCCCAGGGAGGTTGTGGAGTCTCCTTCCTTGGAGACTTTTAAGACGTTGTCTGGATGCATTCCTGTGTGACCTGCCCTAGACTAGATGGTCCTGCTCTGGCAGGGGGGGTGGACTCAATGATCTCCAGAGGTCCCTTCCAACCCCTGACATTCTGTGATTCTGTGATATATATATATGTGTCTCTGTGTGTGTCTATGCTACATACCCATAGCAACTCTAATATATCCATCAGTGATGAACTGACTGTAGTGTTAGAACAAATGGGTTGAAACACACTGTGTTTCTGAAACAGATATTTATATAAACACATTAAATTCAAAAGCAAATGCACTTTATTTTCCTTTTAAAAGCGTATTTATACAAACTCCACAACTCAATCAATGCTGCACTCAAACAGCTGTCACACAAAAAAGAAAACAAAACAAAACCTATAATCATTCTGTCACATTGTTTCAGAATTCCCCAAAATTACTTTTATAAATAAATCAGATATGTTTCAAAACTCCTGGCACATACAAGATTTCTTCACTTTCAGCAGCATTTTACTCTGGGACAAATTCATGCCTTCATTTGATACTCCTTTCTTTCCTCTTTTAACTGAAGACACTCTGAAAATAAACTTACTGTCTGATTACTTAAAGGCATTTACAAGACAAATGTTACAGAGCTCTATGGCCAGCATATCTGTCTTTACCCAAGCGAACTGAAACCAGTGTGCTTCCTCTGCAATGAGCAGTTTGTTATTCTCTGTTTTTATGTTGAACGGTGACTGAGAGGTAAGAATGATTTCTGCAAGCAGGAGCTGCCTGACTGCCCCAGTTTAAATGCAAATAAATATCCTACTGCACTTTAACAACAACAACAAAAAATCTAAATTAACAAGGCAACCATCTAAAGATTCTAACAAGCAATTAAGCAGAAACAATGATACCAGAAAGATCAGTGCCTGTGTAACACACTGTTTTAATTCATAGGAGAATTTTAATTATGGTATAAGCAAATATACAACTGAAGCACAACCTTTACCCACACACAATTTTACTATACAGAATTAATCCAATATATTTTTCTAATGTCTACAGGTAGCTAATTAATTGTAGATCAAGTTACTGTCATAAGATTAACAAAATGCTTTTATGCAGATAGTAAACACTGCTTGCTGAGAGAATATTACTCTATTCAGTAGCCAGTGTTTGAACTTATCAGTTACTTTATTACGGAAAGTTTGCACCACTTTTTGGTAACGATACCAAAACATTTTCTTGTCAGCTCAGGGACAACAACCTGCCAGCAGGAA
>NW_008618286.1:1551-23901 GCF_000691845.1 Merops nubicus
GACTATCCCATTAAAAGCTGTTGCAGCAAAAGGCACCTCAGGCGGATGGGTTAGAGGTCCTGTGGTACCGAGGGCACAGCGCAAGGCACATCCACACACTCAGGATGGAGATGATGCACCAGCTTATTCAGGTGCTTTACAAAAAAGCTTACCAACAGCAACCACACTGAGCTAAGTCCTCAGGTCTAATGCAATCAAAATCTCACTGCCCTTGTGGAATATCTGACTAGACAAATGTCTGAATTACTTTGCTGGGTGTGACAACATCTAGCTCATAGAATCATTCTGGTTGGAAGAGACCTTTAAAATCATCAAGTCCAACCATTAACTCAGCACTGCCAGGTCACCACTAGACCGTGTCCATAAGCACCATATCTACACATCTTTTAAATACCTCCAGGGATGGTGACTTCACCACTTCCCTGGACAGCCTGTGCTGTGGCTTAACAACACTCTCAATGAAGAAGTTTCTCCTAATATCCAACCTAATGTTCCCCAGTGCAACCTGAGGCCATTTCCTCTCAGTCTATCACCTGTTGTTCAGGAGATGAGAGCAACCCCCACCTCATTGCAACCTCCTCTTAGGTAGCTTTAGAGAGTGATAAGGTCTCTCAAGATCCTCTTTTTCTCCAGGCTAAACAATTTCAGTTCCCTCAACTGACCCTTGTAAGACTTGTGCCCTACACCCATCACCAGCTTTGCTGCCCTTCTTTGGACACGCTCCAGCACCTCAGTGTGTCTCTTGTAGTGAGGGGCCGAAAACTGACCACACTACTCAAGGTGTGGCCTCATCAGAGCCACTAGAGACGATCACTTCCCTAGTCCTGCTGGCTACACTATTTCTGATACAAGCCAAGATGCTGTTGGCCTTCTTGGCCACCTGGGCACACTGCTGGCTCATATTCAGCTGGCTGTCGACCAACACCCCCAGGTCCTTTTCAGCTGGGCACATTTCCAGCCACTCTTCTTAAAAACTGTAGTGTTGCCTGGGGTTATTGTGATGCGAGTGCAGGACCTAGAACTTGGCTGCGTTGAAGCTCACATCAATGGCCTCAGCCCATTGACCCAGACTGTCCAAATCCCTCTGGTAGGCCTCCCTATCTTCAAGCAGATCAACATACCTGTCTAACTTGGTGTCGTCTGCAACTTTCTTAGTGAGAGTGCTCTTGGTTCCCTTGTGCAGACAATTACTAAATATATTAAACAGAACAGGCCTCAATACTGAGCCCTGGGGAACAACACTTGTGACTGGCTACCAACTGGATTTAACTCCATTCACCACCACACTTTGGGCCTGGCCATCCAGAAAGTTTTTTATGGAGTGAAGCATACATTCATCCAAGCCATGCACAGTCAGTTTCTCCAGGAGAATGTTGTGAGGAATAGTGTCAAAAGCTTTACTAAGTCCAGATAAATGACATCCACAGCCTTCACTCAGTGGGTCACCTTGTCATAGATAAGGTTAGTCAAGCAGGACCTATCTTTCATAAACCCATGCTGATTGAGCCTAATTGCCTGGTTGTCCTCTATGTGCCTCCTGATGGTACTCAGGATGATCTGCTCCATAACATTCCCTGACATGGCAGTTGGACTGACAGGCCGGTAGTTCCCTGGATCCTCCTTCCAGCCCTTCTTGTAGATCACATTTGATAACCTTCAGTCAGCTTGGACTTCCCCAGTTAGTCAGGACTGCTGATAAATGATGGGAAGTAGTTTGGTGAGCACATCCACCAGCTCCCTTAGTACCCAGAGGTGCTGGCTGGACCCCATCTGGTCCTGTAGACTTTTGTCCAAGTGGTGCACCAGGTCACCGACCATTTCCTCTTGGATTATGGGGTTTTCATTCTGCTCCCTGTCCCTGTCTTCCTACTTAGGGGTCTGGGCACTCAGAGGACAACTGGTCTTACTGTAGAAGACTGAGACAAAGAAAGCATCAGTACCTCAGCCTTTTCCTCATCCATGGTTACTGTGTTCCCCTCTGCATCCAGTAGAGGATGAAGACTCTCCTTTGTTCTCCTCTTGCTCTCATGTATTTATAGAAATGTATTTTACTGTCTTTTATGGCAGTAGCCAGATGAAGTTCTAGCTGGGCTTTAGCCTTCCTAAGAACCTTTGTGTTCTACAACATAGTTCAAAAAAAAAAATTTCTTCAAAATTTTCCTTACATGTGTAACACTATGCAACACTATAGCCTTGTATTTGAAAATATGTCGTTACCTGGATTAACCCTCACATGCTTGGAAATTAGGCCAAGAGATAAAACACTCTAATCTAGACAACATTAACATTATGTCATAGTTATGTCAAGCAATGAGGTTGCACGTTATTAAATTAAAATGGTAGGAAGAAGCCAGGGAATGTCTTTGTCCTGGAAGTAAGACATCTGGAAGTAAGAACATGCCTAGGCTTACAAGAATGCCAGAGTGTGGCCAGCTGGTTCAGACCTTTATTTCCTAGGTCATCGAATGGATGTCAGTGAGAGTATACAGTTTTGTATTCCCATAAATTGTTTCAAAAATAACAAAGGAGTGTTAGGCAAGTGTTTCAGTAATCCCACTTACCTAAATTCCACTTGGATCTAAATAACAGTGAGATAAAAAAAAAAAAGGAAAAAGGTAGAACTGTAAATAGATGACACAACCAGAACACAAACACAAAATTAACCACTTTTTATTTCAATAAAGAAATTAATCTTAGTAGAGATAGGAATCTCAGTATCTGGTCATAAAAAATCTGTATGCAACTGCATAAGAAAACATATTACAAAAAGTGACTTTTTGAAAAAAACTTTTTAAATGTTTGCTCTCAAGAAAAATTCAGAATTTATTTTCATGTTTACATTTTCTATACAGTGTAAAGGAATCCAAAATATCCATATTCTGGGGGAACATGAAGCACAAACCAGCGATGCCAGGCACCTGCAGAATTAGGCAGCAGTTAAGGAGGGAAGTCTGAATGACTGTTTCTGACTTGGTACCAATTCTGCTCAAGCACCACTTAACTTCTTTGTAGAATGTAGCACAATAATCTTGTAAAGCTTCAAAAGAGAGGCAGCCTATGCTCAGTTTAATAGTTGTCTTTTCCTTCCTAGCTTGATTTTCTTTGCAGATCATGGCCCTAGAGTAATGTCTGGGGTAGAGATGATTGTTTAAAGGTGAGCTGTTGCCTACATGTTTCCAAGAATACATACATCACAACTACATTCATATTATTTCTGCTGCTACTTCTATGATTTCTTGTGTAAGATCAGTACACTTGATTAACATCAGTGCATTTGATCCCATAATAGGGTAACAGCATGGCATAGGATTATAGACTTTGTGGAAGGCAGGGTGAATTCCTATGATTCACTTTTCAAAATGACAGATTTTCACATCAAATGTCACCCATCTCTTGTCACACAGATGAAAAATGTCTTGAAGGCAGCGCTATTCCCTGAAGCTCATAATCCACTCAATTTTTATACAAGATACACAAATGTTTAAACGTATGTCCAAATTAAAATACATTTATTCACTTCACAGTCTGTTCATTGAAGACCATAGACCATAGAACTTTTTTACATTTTATTATTAGGTCAGAGACTGTTAATAGCTACTCCTCAGAAACACTGGGTCAACCTGCAGTCTAGGGCAGCGGATCAAATCTAAGATCTAAATCTGTACTTGAAATAGCAAGGAGGCTGGTTAATCCTGTCCCATAGGGAAAAACCCTACCTAGTCACAGCTGCTGATAGGAAAGGCTCATGTGAAGCAGAGCTTCTGTTCTTGCAGCTTCTTACCCTTTAGGATTCAGGTACATGGTATGGTCATGTTTAAGGCAGTATATAGAAAATAAAACAGACAAAGAAAGGGCACTCTAGAGAAGGAACCTAAAGGGCAGCAGGCTTCTAGATATAAATGGGATATTTCTTGCAGAGAGAAGTGTGATGGGAGAGCAGCAAATGTCAGCTCATCTGTACCAGACTGGGCCAACAACTTGAACTAGTGAGGGAAGCTGGAGCTGTGCTAGACCTGCAGGTTCAAAAAATGGTGTAGTGTCAAAAAAATGACATTATGGACATTCAGGCTGCATCCTGAGGAAATGCAGGGAAGCTAGTGTTACAGCCTTGTGTGGATACTCGGCTCAATTTTTTATACAAGGGAAAGTGTGATGGTGAATTAAAGAAAATAATCTCAAAGAGCTCTGAGATTACATTAACTATCTGTACACGCTACCAACATTTATTTCAATATGTGCTTCTACAGTACACTGATGCGCAGAAAAACATTCTGATGACTTTGCAGTTCATTTAATTGTCCCAGCAAAACACTGGCAATTTAAACTACAGCTGCAGTTGATGGGGTCTTCAGTGACTAGTGAGGATTGGCATGAACTGGATCATTTAACAGCCAGCCAGCCATGGAGCTCAGTGCTCTCCAGCCTCTCCTACTCTGACTAGGCTTCCTTATTCTGCAGGCTTCTGAAACCTGTGGCAGAACAAGTCCTTCCCTTCAGCTTGGCAATGCTTCCAGTTACCTCAGCTCTTAAAGCACCTTCATGTTGCTTGCCCATCTGAGATTACAGTACACTTCAGGCAGAGCAGAATAAGACAAAGTCAAATGAATCAGTTAAAAATATCCTATCCCAGTAACTGATACTATTACATATCCACTGAATAGACCTTTCTGGCCTTCGTGGAGTACCAATTATTTATCTCAAGTTGTATTTAATTAAAAAAAACTGTCTAGAGTACTTGACGTACAATTTATATATATAACTGTATTTCTGTTAACTTCAGATTTGAAGTTACTGAAATCTAATTTAACTCCTATGGAGTTTGGAGACAAGAGTCACTGCTTTACCGATTTGCAGTTTTGGAGGAAAAAAGCAAACCACCAAAACCTATGACTAGCATGCAAGATGAGAGAGTCTTTGAAATGGAAACAAAAATATTAATCAGAATTGTTATAAGTTCAGATGACTCAGAATTATCTACAGCAAAACTCCAAAAGCTTTTACAATATTGTAAAACTCATATGCCTCTCACTCTAAACCTTTTCTCTGTCTTTGTAGTAAGGTGTTGCAGTGCGCCTCCTGGAAATAGAGGTTTCTGTTGCCTCTCTGTCCCCAGACATGGGCACACATCCAGAATTTTCCCCCTTTCCCAGTTGTGGTTGGCTTAGCCACCACAAGACCAATCCCCTAACACCCATTGGACCCCTGACCTGTAGGTAACCCATCTCTGTATCCTTACAGGACAATGCCTTTGTAAACCCACCTACCAACCTGTTAAAAAACCCTGGCCCCAAGGCCACATGCTCCTTCACTTCTCCCCTGGGGTGAGTGCTGTTTCAGTGCCTGCCTCAGGTGTTTTTTGTTTGTTATTTTCATGTTATTAAAACCTTTTATTTTGGAAGAAAGCGATCGTTGCCCATCTCTCCTTTATTCGCCACTGTCCTCCTCTTTGCTGACGACCACCCTGGAGGTAATACGGGGGTCCCGCTGGGGGTGTTTTCTTCCCGGGCAAAACCAGCAGGTTTAAAACCCCCTCAAAATATATTTTTGCATAAGTTATAGTAAGGCATGGCTTCAGTGGTTACACTAGAAGTACATTCTCCTTTAGTCAGAATGCAGGGCGCAGCCAAGTTGTGCACAAAGCCAAATCCACTAAAGATCTATATTTAACTGTAGGATATAAATGAACACTTTTTAGTTGTGAAAATCAACATTACATTCAGCATGACTCATTCTATTCAGTATGCTTTCTTACATTTTGATGCACCATACTGTAACTATGACTTTAGAAAGACAAGCAAGGGATGCAGAGTCAGATTTGTTTTGAGAAAGAATGAAATATTCTACAGATGCACTCAAGATCTGCAGATGTCCAGAATTTTTAGTTCATTAAGACAAAATATTCTGTCTTCAGATGTAACACCAGTATTTGGAAAAAAAAGTGTTTCTTTGTTTGGTCCCTTTCTCCATGATTTAGTGTCCAGGACAATACAGATGTAAGTGCAAGTCTAGGAAAACTGAACTGCTGTTTGGTTCTTTTCTATTGATGAGTGAAAAAAAATACAAAAAAGAACTGCTAAAAATGAAATTCTCAGTTACACACAGGAAGCTTTGATTAACAATGACTAAGTGAAAAGGATACTTAAAATTGACATACTTACAAGATAATTCCCTGCCTCAACCAGTTCTGCACCAATGTAGTTCCACAATCAATATTCAGCCTTCTGCAGCCTGCTATTACACAGTACTGTACAGACACTTGCATCATACAGTAACGGCAAAGGGATCTGTACCAATTCTTCTGGTTTTATTCATCCATTTGAGAATAAAACTACCACTTTTGTAAGACAAAAGGCAACATCATAATTTAAGCTTCAGCATAAATGAAGTATGGAAATAGATTTTTATATATTAAACAATTCTTGACTAACTAACAATATTGTAGTTCTGCTTCCTGCTCCTAGCATGGGTAATTATTGAAGTAAAAAACATAGGCATGGAGAAGCAGAAAAGCACATAGCCAGCTTAGACTTTTCACTGAAAATTCCTTCAGTGAGGAAATATGCATCATCCTTAAGACACTGATAAAGAATATTTATTTTAAAAAGGTGAAAATCAGACTGTTCATTTAAATAAGAAAAAACGTTTCATTTGCACATGGGCACTTTTTCCTCGCACTCTGAATTACGTAGGGTAGCAGCATAAAAACGTTGCCAATTTCCTTATAAGCATTCTGATCTTGAATATGAATTGTATTGCACTGGACTCTCCTGCTTAGAACAAAAATTATCCCAATATGCAGAATCCTCAGGTGTGACTGGAATACCAGAAGCAACTAAATCTTCAAAAGTCAATAATGTAAACTGTGGTTGGTTAGGCTCCGTAGAACATACCTAAAGAAAATACATGTTAGTATTACATGAATCAATAAATCTCAATTTTCTTCCTTTAGTTTTCCCTGTTTAGTTGAAACTGCACATTACTTACTGCAGAAGAAAATATTTCAGTTGAAACAAATGTCACTGTCCCTAATTTAGTCTATACAGTAGCTAACAGAAGCACATAACAGAAAAAAAACACATTATCTTTTAAACTCAGTTCAAAAAACTGAAAGAACAAGGAATAGAGAATGGTGCAAATACCACAGAATGAGTGTTTGGGTCCAGAAAAGAGGAAGAAAAAAAAAGCCACCAATAAAAAACCTGTACTTAACTCTCCAGCAGACATGATTATTTGAGAAGATAGAATGAGGATTTATTCTACTAGAGGTGTGCCTAGTCATCCTCTTTTTAATACCAGTAATCACTGGAGTTGAGAATGTTTCTCTCCAACTCATGCTGTTTCAGGACAAAAGTGGTCACAGTCAACCCACAATTCCAAGTGTTAAATCCAGGTTAAGTGCAGACAGATATTGGAAATCTGAGTGTCCTGCTCTCTGCATTAGATCCACCACTTCAAGAAAAATCACATTTCAAATTAGAAACAGGTTTGGGTTTTTGAGCACGTTACTGTGCACCCTGCTGTATGCTATCTGGGAGTGTATATCTTTCCAAAGAGCAGGCCGAACAGCGCAGCCGCAGGAATCCAATGTGAACAGAGCTGGTCCTTTCCACACTCCACATCTGCTCAACCAACATGCTCCTAATATTTGATACTCGATAGAATTCAGCAGCCCTACTACTCTGCAGTGGGTTATTCTGTACATCACAAGTTGACACATTTTTGATGCAGGCTGAGGTACTGTTAACTTCTTGTGGAATTTCTTTTACTGATGTCTGGTAATCACAGCATGTCTGAGATTGGAAGGGAGCTCTGGAGGTCATCTGGTCCAACCCTCCTACTCATGCAGGGCCACCTAGAGCCAGTTGCCCAGGACCATATCTGTATGGATTTTGAGTATCACCAAGTACAGAGACTCCACAAACTCCCTGGGCAATTTTGGTCACTGTCACAGTGGGAAACTAAAAAAAAAAAAAAAAAAAAAAAAGGGTTTCCTGATGTTCACGGAGACCTTCCCGTGTTTCACCTTGTGCCTACTGCCTCTGTTCCTGTAACTGGATGCCAATGAAAAAAGCCTGGAACCCTCCCTTCGTGTACTTAGACACGTCATTAGAATCCCCCCGAGCCTCTTCTCCTCCAAGTTGAACAGTCCCAGCTCTTTCAGCCTTTCCTCCTGAGAGCCATTCCAGGTCCTTCATTATATTTGTGGCCCTTCGATGGACTCTCTCCAGTAGTTCCCTCTCTCTCTCGTACTGAGAAGCCCAGAACCAGACACAGCATTGCAGGTGTGCCTCACCAGTGCTAAGTAAAGGGGAAGGATCATCTCCCTTGACCTGCTGCCAACACTTTTTCTAAATGCAACCCGGGATACTGTTAGCCGCCTTTGTTGCAAGGGTCCACTGCTAGCCCATATTCTACTTGGTGTCCACCAGGACCCCCAGTGCCTTTTCTGCAAAACTGCTTTCCAGTTGTGTGGCCATCTGGATAAACTGATGCCTGGGGCTGTTTCTCCCCATTTTCAGGACTTCAGCCCACTTCTCCAACCTGCCGAGGTCTCTCTGGATGTCATCGTGATCCTTTAGCACATCAGCCACTCCTCCCAGTTTTGTGTCGCCAGCAAACCTCCTGAGGGTACACAGCCCCAACATCCAAATCATTAATGAAGATATTAAACACGACTGAACCCAGTTTTGACCTCTAGGGTACACTGCTGGTTACCAGCCTTCAACTAGACTTTCTGCCATTTTCACCACACTCTGAGCCCAACTATTCAGCCAGCTGTCAGTGCACTTCTCTGCCTGTTTATCCAGTACATACATCAACAGTTTCTCTAGAAGGATCTTATGAGATCCTTCTAGAACGATGAAGGTAGGTCTGTAAATAGGTAAAATCTAAAAAAAATACCCTCCGCTTCAGTGTTTGAGCAGTAAGTCACTGCTAGGAGTCAACAGAAAGACAACAAAATGTTGCCATAGCACAGCAAAACCTCAAAGTTGTCCAACTCATACTGAAAGCAAAAAGTTGATTGAGCTGCCTCTCACTTTAAATCCTCACTAAGTGACATGGTGTTGAGACATTCCTGTTCATCTGGCATTTTCAAGATGAGGTAAAGCTGCAGGAACTGTGCCTAAAGCCATGCAAGTGACATGACATATGCATGAAAAATACAAACTAAGACTTGGAGCTGAGTAGACTGTTAACAGATCTAGCTGGAACTTTAGCACATGCTTATTTGAAGACAAGTGTGCTCTGGCTGAATCCATCACAAGTCCTGTGAAATTTAGCAATTGATAGACACTAGAGAATTTAAATTACAGTACTCTAAAGTAACAATTGGTCTTTCCTGTGAATTATAGGAACTTGCTATCAGGTTGAGAAGCTCGCTCACTGGAAGTACTTGTTCTGCAAACAGGACATAAGGAATTACTCCTGTGATAGCAGAGAAGGAACAGAAAGAAGTATTGACATCCTGAAGAAACTGCATGTCTGCACACTCCATTTTTTAATCTAAGATGAAGATCATGGTTTCCTCTCAGCACATCTAGCAATACATAGAATCCTTTTTTAACAGTTCTGTTAGACAAGTCAGAAGGTCCCTTTTAATTTCCCCCACACTGCTTTTAGGAGTCCTGAAAAGGCACAATACAATAGTACAAAAATTTTCACTCAATTTCCATACTCTGGAGTCACAGAATACTCACTTGTCCCATTTAAAATGACCTTTTTTTTTTTTCAGTGAGTTGAGCTAACGAAATTTAGGTCATCACATATTTAGTCAGTGGAAAAGTGTGCCTTTGAAACTTCTCCTGATACAAAGGCTTTTCATTGGCACTCCTGACACCACGCTTATTCTTTCAATGGTAATTTTAAAGGCTGTGACAGTGGTGGTGAAGGTCAATACTTAAAAATCCTGGATTTTTGCAGAATACTTAGATAAATGTCAGTCCTAGGTGAAAAGAAGTTGGTCATTATTTCTAAAGACTGTTATCAGTATTCCTGTAGGAAAGATAATTTGCCATTGGGGCTGCATATCAAGTATATCCTGTCAAACAGACAGCACATATTTCCTTAAAGAATATTTGAGCACCAATTTACTACAGTAAAGCCTCAAAGGTAGTTCATCTTTCTTTTCTTTTATTTAATCTGATCAATACTAGTGGAATGGTCTGCCTCTCTGTGTTATCCATTAGCACAGACTCAGACTGTGACCACGACAGATGTGTGGATGGGTACTTTCATCCTTATCCATTCATATACTAATTTTTTTTTTAGTTCCTGGCAGGATTTTTGTATCTAAATAACAGAAAACAACTAACCCACTTTCTTGTGAGCAACTAAAACACCACATACAAACCTGGCAATTTGTTATACTTTCCTTTGCTGACTGACTGGTTATTTTGGCTACAACTTGCCAGTCTACCTCAAATTTAACTGGTATTACTGTTCTCATTACTCAGATCTTTGTTAAATTACAGAAAAAAAAAAAATCATAAAAAGCTTTTAAGTAGCTTTGTTGTTTCTCAACAGTGACACCACATGGAATGGAAACTAACACTGCTATTCTTCCCATCTGTTGGTGGTTGTTGCTTGTCTCAATGGTTATCTTGTCATAACGGTGTTTGAAAGACAGATCTGCTCTGCAATACATGCTCTGACAATGCCCTACTAAAATCAGCTTGGTGAAGTGCTGCACTAGTTTGGCAGCCCAGATTGGTTCACTGTCTCCATTTCCATCTGTGAAAGCCATCTTTCCCACACGAGTACTAGCAAGCTGTGACAAAAATCACTTAATCTTCTCTTGAATGAACATAGTGAATGTGGTAACACATTCCAGATTTTCTGAAGCCATTTCTCCTTCTCATTGCCCTTTCTTAAATAGGCACAATAGAACTGGAGGTAACAGATCAGTAACAATCTGGTTAATGATGTGCTTTGTCCTTCGTCCTACATCTGAGATAACACACTTTTAGGTACAGCATCAGACTAAGTTTATGTTCAGGTGATTAGTTACCAAGGCCTAGAAACGTTTTATAGTGTCTTACATCAGAATGCTTCTGTCCAGCTCCCTCCTGTTTCCCAAGAGCCACTGCGACATGATGATGGTCATCTAACCGGGTTTCCTAGTAAAGATGAAAAATGGCAATATAAATATATTTTCTTTGCTCCTTTCCCAGCAAAGACTATATAAATGTTTAGAATATGGTTCAGAACAATAGCAGAACATAATTTAAAATACTTTAAAATAATGACATTCAAAAAAGCAACAGCCCTCTTTAGCAATTTTTGTTGGAGAGCTCAAAGATGCAGACACATTAAGAAGTCAGTAGGGCTGAAGTAGTTAGTACAGGTTTTTTTTCACTCATTTGTAGATATTTATATTCAAGTTTGTGACCTTAGCATTCCTCTACCAATGCCTTGTACATTACAAGCCATATAACAGATCTTAGTTATCTGTGTTACAACAAGATGAATGGTGAACTTCTTGGAAATATTCTGAAAGACAGTGATCTCAGTGGCAGCTTAAACCAATGACTCTCTCACTCATGGCTTCAGACAACATGTAAGATCACAACTTCATATTTCTGACACAGCAGCCTGAGCACTGCTTGGTGTAAACACGAATCCATTTTTCTCAAAAAATGATTTTAGATACATAAACTATATTACTAACTATATAGTTATCTAATTAATAGTTTTGTTTAAAGGTGTTTTTTTCTATGAAGGCTAAGGATTCAACCAAAACAGCTAATTTCAGAAAAAAATTATTTATATATACTGTTTCAGAGGAATATTTATTCTACAGTCAAAAGGGGGGAAAACAATGTGTTCCTTGTTTCTTTATCCAAAAATTTTCACATAATTTCTGCACAGAATTTCTAAAATGGAAATAAAAAATAACAAGGATTTAATCTAGAAAAATGAACAATTTAGATATCACCATTAATATGAAAATCAGCTACTATATTTTCCTGGGACATATCAATGACCTTCAATTTCCACTTCCGTGGGAAGTACTTTAAATTATAAGATAAAGAAAACATCATTACGTCCTATTTCCTCTGACAGGCTGTTAGTTGCTTTTCCCCCCCTTTTTAATTTAAGCAACATGTCTCTTAAAACAATGCTGCCAGTCTGCAATGGCTTCTCTACAATTCACCTACTATATAGGATTTTCAAAAATACCATTTCTGTGATTCCCAAATAGTCCTGTATATGAAGAAAAAAGTGGCAAGAAGCTCAGCTTGGAGCTGCTCAACCCAGCTCAGCCAAGACAGCAGCTGCTTTAGTCACGTGCAGCAGCAGCACAGCTAGAAGGCTGAGGGACTTCACTGGCAAAGATGTGGGTGTCTTGGCAGATAGGTGCTGGTGTGGAAGTAGAACTGTGTTTTTACTTTGATCTCTTCAACACCAAAACTGTGCCTATTGGACACATTTAACAGTGAACTCTGTCTCTCTTACTTGCTTAAAAACAAAACGTCAAGCTCAAGTTGTTTTACTAGCAAGAAAATGACTATTCCAATTCTGTCTAGATTAAGAAAAATAATTAATACATATGAGAAATAGTAATAAATCTGCAGTGTAAGTGCTACTTCTCATGACTGCAAGAGCTACAGGTGTACCCACCAGGACGTATTTTACTAGGTTTTCCTTTCCACTACTAGGAATAAAGAATGTTTCCTCTAGTTTGATGAAACCTAACCATTTGTACACATCACACACATTTCTGTAACTTCAAAAAGAGGAAAGACTATGAAAATTAAACATTCGATCAAGTGTTGCTAAAGAATTTATATAGTTCTAAGGTGGCAGTGTTTTGTGTTTGTTTAGATGGAAACATTACTACATCCAGGTTTTCATCACTCTCTCCCCCCTTCTTTCATATTTTTGCATGTTCAAGAGGCTAAAGACTGATAAGAACAGAGGACACTCCCAGCATATTCAGCAGCAGCCTACATCTGTAGTCAGAACTCTGCAAAAATCGGTTACAGCTTTAAGCTAAACACACAGTTTATTTTGTCTGAACTTGGTTACTTCTCATTTACAAGATTTCCACTGCAGTAAAGGAGTAATTCCTTTACCTCTGTTTTGTTAAGATTTCTCTCTCTAAGCCAGAAGACATTAATGGATCAAAATTTCAAAATTTGTTTTTTTAGCACAGAGCTAAAGCCTTACCAGAGCTGTTCAATCTACAGACACACTGAGACTTCTAATGATCTCATTTCAAAGGCTGGGCAGAGTGATATGTCTGGGATTCAAATAATTCTGGATGCAGTTAACAGACAGCTTATGAGGAAGCTACCATCCTAGACAGAAGAATTGATTGTTGGGTGAATCCAGTTCTATTAGCTAGTCTTAGGAATAAAGGCTTTTCACTCCTATTTACTCCTGACAATACAACAGGATTAACTTCTCCTACTGAGGGTGAAAGGCTCCATTACCATTGCACACCAAGAGAAATTACTAAGTAAGTTTCAAATTGACCCAGGTAATCTGCTTGAAATTCATCCTTTGGAAGTTACATGTTTGCATATAGAGAAACCAAGCAAATATTTTTTGAGAAAAAAAGGTGAACATTTATCTGTGTAGCAGCAGTGATGCCAGGCAATTAATAATCCCTGAGTGAAGTTTAAGATAAGTTGGGCACTTCCTTCATAAACCAGTTGTATCCAAAACTGAGGAGGGGACAAAAACCAGAACTATATTATGTATCGTTTAAGATTCTTCTTTAGTGTAAATTCCAATACATGCAATCCAACTGTTTTTCCTGATTAGCTGTACAAAACTGAGACCAATAAGGAAAGAGTCATAGACTTAACATTTTGCAAATCAGTAATTAGGATTTTTTTCCATGTCAGATCTGCTACAGATTTATTATAAACTTATGTTTAACTCTTTAAATTATAAAGATATAATAATTGTTATTGATCATCTTCTTTGACTTTTATTAAAATTAAACAGTATTTAATTATGTGAACTTATTTTCTTCAAAGGAAGTAAATTGAGCAGAAAGTCACTCATGATAATAGTAATAATCTACATCATCAAAATAATGATTCCACCCTAAATTAATCCTGACACAAATACTGTATCATTCCTTACTGGAGTAGCAAACTTAATTACTACTAAGCAAATTCACTTTTTTTTTTTTTTTTTTTTTTTTTTTTTTTTTTTTTTTTTGGTATTTTTTCCTCATACTCCTTCCAAAATAGTTGAAGGAATCTGAGTAGTAATCTCCAGAGTACTGTATGAAAAGTGCTGAAAGCTAAATCAGTCCATCCTGATCAGACAACAGGAGGAGGTCTCTGGGCTAGTGCCTTCTACTCAAGCTCAAAAATATACAAGGAGTGGAGGAGGCAAAAGACACTCTGAACAAAAGTAAACTTTTGGTAAAGGGACAGAGAACAGTCAACTACACAACAGGGCAGTTCATTTGGTGTGTTCATTAACAGAATTTCTTTTTTTTTTTTTTATGTTCACAAAAAATTTGATGTCCAATATGAACAGGCTTTCCTCTTGTGAACAGTTGCAGGGTGTCTGAACAGTATCAGCTTTGATTTGCTCTGATTCACTAGTACTCCTCTTGACCTTTTTGTCATGACAAGCACAAGGTGTTACACCTTTTTCTAGTCTTTACGTTTTTAAGTTGCTTTTTTTACATTATATAGTACTTTCTGAAGGAGATTTCAGACTATTTTCTATAATGTAAATAGGCAAACCCCACCTTATTTCTCTTTTCTGTTTTTGGTAAATTAGATTCTCTTTAAAACTGAAATAAGAGAATTCAAAACGTGATAACTGGATTTTAAACAGCCTTGCTCTCTTTGATCATCTCCTATCAAAAAGCTATATCTGAAAAGCAAATATGAGGTCATTATATTTTTTTTATTTGATAGAAATAAAGTCAAACAAACTCAGCACAATGGAGAACACAAGGAAAATACTACGCCAGTAATATACAATCTTACACGTGATTCTTAATGACCTCTCATGAAGAGTCTTGGGTGACTTCCAGATTTCTCAAAATTAGGGTTTTCACTTAAGTTGTTTCAAGAATTTGGCTCAAGGGCAAATAATGAAACAAAAAAATACTTTAGGAAGTAAGAAAATGGGTACAAAATTAAAAGAAACTTGGGAGAATAAAAAAGTACAGTGATGCTTAATTTTAGGCTAGGGATTGGTAATTGAAAAACTAATTATTCTTTCCAATTTAATTGTAATAAATGTTGAGATTTAAATTAAATTATATCCCAATTGAGCCTCTATTTAAATGAAACTTGATAATAAATTCTCTCTTTGAAATACTACAGTCTGCCTCATTATAAGGCTGTGTTCTTGGGAAGCAGGAGGGCAAGCATGGAAGAGGAGTCATTCCTCAGACAAAAATTAAATTAAGCTTCTAGCAGTAATTACTAAGTAATCAGGAAAAATCAAATAAAAGCATTTACGTAATACAGGGAGCTACCTACATCACCATCATCTTCAGGGTATTTTAGCCAATCAATCACAGACATGTCATCAAAGACCAAAATTAGGAATTCCAGAACTCAATCGAAATTCCAAACTACGTATTCTTTGAATTGCTAGTCAGGTGTATAGCAGGTGCACAATCTTTGGCAGACTGGGACAAGGTGCCCTTTACAGACAATTTTGAAGTCAATGTCTTTTGCATTTCTTCCTTCATTCGAAGCAGTTGAATGAAAGTGTCTTTGGGGTATAGAGAAATGGTATTGTGATTTGTCTGGCTTTTTTTAAAGCTTAGTTTCTTAGGGTATTTAAATAATTTTAGATCCTTGTATAGCATCAGAATCATTACGGTTGGAAAAGACTTTTAAGGTCATCCAGTACCAACCATTAACCTAACACTACCAAGTCCACCACTACATGATGTCCCTACCAGTTCTTTCTCTATATACCCTCTGAGTTATACTAGATGCTATGGATCATTTCCTACCAAATCAAACAAGAAAGATGTTTTAGTGATAAGTCTCAATAACTTTCAAGAAGGAAAAAAACCCAAATGCAACACTCAGAAGACTGAGCCCAAACTAATGTTCCAGTTAAGCAAAGGCAAGTTTTTTTGCATGTCTCCATTCCCACAGACAGCAGTCAATCAGCACACTAACTCCAAACCCACAGAAGCACATTTCTACCAGCTTGTATGGACAAGAACTAAGAAACCTAAAGGAGTTGAATGTACCTGCTCCATTTCAAGCATTTAATATAAGCCTTAACTAATGGGGTTAGTTAGTCACTTGTCCCATTCTAGACCAACTGAAGAAGTTTAAAATCTTAAGACACTGTTCAGAAGTCAGGTCTGAAAATGCTTCAGTGAACTTCTTGCACACCCTAAGATGAACTTCATAGAGTGCAAGAAACATACTCCAGGAACAGGATTTTTTTTTAAAAAAAAAAAGATCATAA
The DNA here is from genome assembly GCF_000691845.1 of Merops nubicus. Taxonomy (NCBI): domain Eukaryota; kingdom Metazoa; phylum Chordata; class Aves; order Coraciiformes; family Meropidae; genus Merops; species Merops nubicus. The sequence continues at coordinate 17,971 of NW_008618286.1, forward strand.
TTAATATATCTCTGTGGTGTTTTTGCAATCATCAAAAATACTTTAAATAACTTAAATAAGTTTTGATGGATACATGTTCAATGTGGTTGTATGAAATAAAAGGTGTGAAGCTGCAATTGAAAAAAAAAAAAAAATCAAATGTGCAATGCAACCATAGGGTGTTGAGACTGTTTATCATTCTTGGAAAATTAAATCTGAATATTTCTTACTTCAAATGTCCACTCTTCTTCTTTATTGCCATCCAGCAGCATTGTTGTCTCATTATACACCTTGCCTATTTCCAGTTGCAACGGGGACACATTAAATTCAATTCTTTGCAAGTTAAAGCCAATCCCAACTCCAATAGCCTTTAAGAAGCTTTCCTTTAAGGCCTAAAACACAAAACAAACATATTTCATTCATACTTCCTGTTTTCAAACTGTCCTATAAGCATTACTTCTGAGCAGATACCGTAGACTAAATAAATTTAAAAGTTATACTACTGTAAATGCGAGGGTAGACCGATGCAATTATCAAGAGAAAAATTTTATCAGCATGGCTAATACCTAGCCTAACTTGCTGCATGATAATGAACATGCAACCAGAATTACCAAGTGGCACATACAGATACGAATCCTTTAGCTTGTTCTGAGTATGTGTTTAAAACTAGTTAAAAAACCTTCTAGAAATGTAAGCTTCACTATTGTTCCCAAAGGTTTTCTGTCATTAAAAAAAAAAATCACTAAAATATAAAATCCATTAAAATATTATCTCTACACAAAAATAACACCAAAATATATCAAAAGAGAACATGCAGGTTATAGCACTGCAGTCTCAAAACAGGAAAAAGGCATTACCCAGTGTCGATGAAACATATCCAGCTGCTTCCATTCACTACTCATAGACTGGATTACTCTCCACTCTGTTTCGGTAAACTGTCGCTTCATGATACGAAAAAAATTTGGAATTGAACTACTACCTATAAAGTCAAAAGATATTTATAGACATTTTAATAGAGCAGTAATAATAAGCAAATTAATTACCTCATGTTATTGTTCTAGAAAGAACTCATACAAAAAAAAAAAAACAAAACAAAACACTATGAACAAACTCTGCTCTACACTCTGAATTTATTCAGCCTTGAAACCAGTAATACTGATGATTGTTCAGGGCACACTATGGAAAAATTCCATTCCTATAGCAGAATTACTGCATTAAAAATGTGAAGTTAAAGTCAAACATCTTGTGTATTTTCAGCATTCTCTATAAAGGAGAGTATTTAACACATGCCGATTTTTATATTTTTAAAGAAGTATACTCAGCTACAAAAGTAGCATATAGAGTCTGACATCTGACAGCTTGACCTAGCAGCACTTTATAAACCAGCAGGCTGTTTGTCAGAAATTATCAAGCTATTCTGCCTCCTGCTCTTGGATGCTGGGAAACAAAATCAACAATTTAAGCCCATGTAGAAATACAATCTCCCAAAGTTATCGCATGCATGTTAAGATTTCAGGATTTATTCTACAAGAATAATGGGGGTAGAGAGGCTCATAATCACAGTAAGAAAGATACCAAGGAGAAAAAAAAAAAAAAGTCAAACCCACCAAGCCTTCAAATCCTTATATTAAATTTAAGCCTCCTCTAAAAATCAGCACAGCTGTGTAGAACTGCAGCAGCTCTTCAGGGGCTACACCGCTTTTCCCCACTAGTCTAAATTTACTTTGCAAGACGACACTCCAGACTGTGTGGTTGTATTGATCAATGGCATTTCTATAATACACTGGAAGCTATGGGCCTCATTACACACTTGGCTAATCACCCGTGGTCTATACCATTAATCAGCATACCATGCAATCTGTCCAATAGGGCTTACAGCTGCCTAAACAGACAACGGCAGAAAGCAATTCATCTTCTTTAATTGGGATAATAAAAATCTGGTTAGAGACAATGCAACATATTTAGACAAAAAAATTCATAGGTTAGGTGATGGTCTTATTAAAAAGAAAATATTAGTTGCACTTAATCCAAAACAGTCTCCCCTCCCAATACCACACTACTTTCAAGTAAACTATAACATTGCTTAACAAAGATGCAGAATCTCATCCTAGCTCTGCTGCTGATTCTGTGACTACGCAAAGGAACTTTCCTTCTCTATCCTAATGTTCCCCATCTTAAAAAAGGTATAAGGGTATACAGATGAACTACAAAGTGGTTGTCTTCTACAGATATGTAAGCACTATATAAAACCAGGCACTGGCATCAGTAGCCATTGATCTGAATGAACTAATGTTACCCTAAAGCACACATTCATGTTTTCTGACAATTTCCAGATCATGTTGCAAAGCATAATCTGACACACACATCACACAAGACATTTCGGAAATGTCCTCCATTTCATTTATGGACATAGTAAAGAAAACACCTTAAAGACAGAAATGTTGACAGCTGCAATAGTCAGCTCATGGAATAATCCAGAACAATTTAAGGACAGAACTAATCTTCCTCTCTGGAGAAAATTATGATACTGAAAAAGAAGAACCACCACATTGTCAAGTATTTTTTGATTGATTACCAAGCAAATGAAATCTACACAGACAATCCAACTTACCTAAAACAATGCAAAACAGAAAAAAAAAATCTCCAACCTGGACAAAGGTTATTGCCTTTCATCTCTGAGTTTATATGGCCTATTTTATGATCAAATAACCTTGTTAAATCCAAACAATCCTCTTAATAAATACAGATATTTATTTTCTCCTCTCAAGTATTTAAGACAACAGTGCACCAGTCTCTTCAGTTGATTCAAACTACAAAACATCCAAGAATGTCGTGGTGTACCCTTCCTCCTCCATTACAAGAGAGCTCTCTTGCTTTCAGTAACCCAGGGCTATTCACACTTCCAGAGAAGACTGTCCAAGACCATGCACATTACACCCCATCCAGCACCTAGAGATGTACCGTGCCTCCTGCACTGTCAGTCCTTCCACCACCCAACCTTACCACGCACAGTGAATACACTCAAACTGTTCAGTGTATCACGTGTATATCAATCCCATACGCTACTGCCTTTTCACTCCCTACTTACCTCTTTTTTTGTCCTAGGTTTCTTCAACTGCTCAGCTACTGTTTGATGTATTCAAATTCACAGGAGTACTTTACCACTCTGCTCCAACTGTCCACCACGTCCCTCCACTGAAAAGCTCAAGCACTGCTTTCTCCTGACCTGCCCCTTCTCATACAGTTGAGAAGGAGTTGCTGCACTCTGAGGAACGGATCGGATCAAAGGATCCATGACTATTATTCTCCACAACTTACTAGCAGTACCATGGCCTGCCTGGTTCATTTCCCCATATTTGCTTTGGTATCAGAGAACAATAGATTCACAGAATCATGGAAAAATTCAGGTTAGAAAGGACCTCTGGAGACCACTTGGTCTAACCTTCTGTTGGAAGCAGAGCCTTATGTTAGGTTATGCAGCCCCTGTCAAGCAGAGTCTTTCACCCCTTCTCTGGGCAACTTACTCCAGTGTTTTACTGTTCTCATGGTGAGGAGTTGCTCTATCAAGACTGAACTCCCCTTGAAGCAACCTGAGCCTATAGCTTTTTGCCCTATTTCTGTACACCTTCACAAAGACAGCTACCTATATCTTCTCCACAGCTGCCTTTCAGGTAGATGGTGACTAGATTCCCCTCCTCAGAACTTTCCCCTCTTCAGGTTCAACAAACCCAGCTCAATCAAAATTTCTACACAGGTCAAGCTCCCCAACCCTCTAATCACCTTGGTGGCCCTCCAGTGTTCACATATCTCTCATGACCTGGGGGACAAGAAGGGGACAAAACTAAAGGGAGCAGAAAGTTTTCTTTTAGATGATACCTTTTTTGCTTTTAATCTGAAGGGAGAAACAGCCTCAAATGTACTTGGCACAATTTACAAAAGCTTCCTTTGAAAGAATGGGAACAAGTCCCATAAAGCAATTATTCAATTAGTTTTAAGTCTGCATTTCTAAATTACCTCCCATCTGCCAACTTGTTTCAGAAACAAACTTGCCTATCAATAACTAGACAAGCAGTTTGACGTATTTTGGTAACTTATTAAGAATCCAAGTTCTAGTTTACAGAATAATTAAATTTCATTAAAAATATACCAAAGAGCTTTCATGCCAAATTATTCCACTGTGCATACTTTAAAGCTAACAGCTATTTTCGATACAATTTTGGTCTACACACACTGTAGTCTACACATAATTATTTGAGGCACACGGCAAAACAAGGTACAATGTTCCTTCAATAAAAAAATGAGATTTCTATTCTGTTCATAACTTCTTAATAAATTTCCCTCCTGTGTTTATTGTCTATATTTTTTCTCCCACAGAAGTTTAGGAAAAGTGCTAAGCATTTTTGCTAATCTCAAACATTACTCTGTAAAATTTAAGTGAAGACAGCATCAATATTTTAAATTATCTTCTTGAAATCACAGTATTTTGTACACGGAAAATATAAGGACCACGTAACAGAACACAAAAGAAATTGGAATGCGAGTTGGAACTCTGACAGGAAATAAAGGCAAGACAAGTAAGTATTTATCAGGTTTACCAACTAGAAAAAATTATTTTTAAAAGTATTTTTAAATGTTTAAGAGGATCTTCCCCAAGACTTGAAGTATCCACTACAAAAATGACACAAACATTCTCAAACACTGACAAGTTTTAGCTTTACATTCAGACTTCCATTAACTAAGTAAAAACATGAGCTTATTATCTGCACTTCATTGTGCAGTGGTTTCAAGATAATACAATATTTCAAAGAGAAATCTGGCTGCAGTTTACACGTGTGTATTCACGCAGGTGGAATTCTGGTTCATAAATCCTCTAAAATCCTTAATGCATGCAAATGTTAGGACTTTTCTAAGAAAAAATTCTAAGAAAATTCTCTAAAAAACCAACTATGAACTGAAGAATCATGATAAAAATGAACTGACAGTAAAAACTTGAAAAACAGGTTCTCTGAAGGAACAAACGCTTTTATTCTAATGCACACATATAATACAAAGACTTCCAAAAATAATGTCTTTACATTTCCATTATTAATAAGGCCAGACACTAATTTAAGCATGTACTGCTTACTGTTTCTTATTTAACTTGCAGCAGTAAAAATAAAAGATTCCTTAAACATCCATCTGCTAACAAACTCAAGAGCAGACACCACACAACTGGGTTCACAGTGCTAAACCCTTGATCATACAACCCAGCACTCCTTTCCCTGTGTTCAGGATTATTCAGAAACCCAATGAAAACACTGAGATAAAAAAAAAAAAAAAAAAATTACCAGGGGATACAACTCAATGGAAAAATGTAACTGAAATGCTCAAAACTGCATCTGAAATATTCTTTCAAGTCATATTTACAGCTTCTAAAAAATTGGAACTTAGACTGTGATTCCAATAAATCCAATATAGAGTAATCTTGTCCATCTCAGTGGCAAAGTGAGATTAGCGCAACACACAATGTGTGCACTTGAGAACAAATATTTATGTATGCAAATCAGTTATTTAAACTGGTGAGCATCAGGAAATTACACAATATTTATCTGTTTGGTCAGGCATCTGACCATGTAGGGGTTCATCACTGAAATTGAATTTGTTCCATTTTGTGATTTTAGGAATATATGAAAGGCATGTTTTCATAAGAGATTTCAGAAATAAGTGGAGCTGGAAGCAGAGAAAAACAGGAAGTTTGTTCCACTGAAGGCTCATGATTAATGAGAAAAGATATATATTCCCATTGGCTGTTAAAATTCCTTGAAAGAACAGTTACCTTTTTCTGGTTTTCTTTAAGAGAAGAAAAATTGTGATGAGAGCAGATCTATGAAAATACTGTATAAAAGGTTTCAAAAAAAAAAAGAGAAAAATGCTGACATAGCATATAGGGAATTGAGAGAGTGTGGTTCAGCA